>NW_026020627.1:200859-315599 GCF_900185275.1 Solanum verrucosum
AGAGGATAAAAAGGTGATGAAAGGAGTAGTGGGCAATTCGTTGAAAAGTTCCGCGAAGTAGTATTATATCTCCAAATGGTCCAGAACGTGAAGATGCTGAAGGCAAGCACGAAACGGCGATGAGATAGAAGAAGGGCGAGTCGCCGAGTCATTCGGCGAACTCGACTAACTTCTCCGAGCTATACGCCAGTACTAATTTTCTGATGGCTATAAATACTAAGCTCTTTATTAAGTTTTAGGATCTGGAACCATTATTATCATTTTACAATAGAATAGTATGTTTTTGGAATATTTTTCTCTCAAGCTTGGATAGGATTTTGGGGAGACTTAAAGAAACAAGGATTTCATCTTCCCCAAGTTGGATGTGGGTCTTCTCCATTCTTCTTCCTTTTCTTAAATCAAGGTTTAATTTCTTATACCTAGATGATTTCATTATCATGTTAGGTGTATTTTGTTATTTCCTGATGTGTGGCTAAAAAAACCCATTCTTGGGGTGTGATGTAGCAAATATGTGTTCATATTGTTGTTGGGTCTTGCTTGCTGATAGGTTAGATGTATTTTAATGGTGATTTCACCTAGTGATTGTGGTTTAATTTAATGGGTTTGTAGTTAGAAATACAAAACCACCCATGTGTTTCCGGCTTCCTCGAGATGGAGGTCGCGAAACCAAGACCGCTAGACTGATGGCCTAAGGAGTGGGTCGAGATGAGGTTCAACCAGAGAGGGTGAGCCCTAGTCCCATATCCTAAGCCCTAGTCCCATATGCTAACACTCAGCTCGAGAGAGTGAGTGGGTAAGGCGTAGGCTGGCCTTCATACGATAATTGGGTGTCCGAGAGGAACCTATTTGAAACGGGGTAAGTTATCTGAGAGGGAATTTATTTCCATTTAAAGCTTAGCCTTTTCACTATTATATTTCAAATTTCCTATCGAAAGCATGTACCCAAAGATTTATCTCAACTTGTATTGCGGTCACACCCCAAGAACTTTCGCCCATACTTGATTTTCTTGTTAATTTTTGTTGTTTTTACTTACTTGTGACAAAACCCCCATTTGATATTTGACACTTTCGTGTCACCCCCTTTTATTTACTATGTTTTTGTTCATTAATATCTTTAGCTACAACTAGTTAGAGCTAAATTTTATTTTTCTATTAATTCTCAAAACCACTCCCTTGGGACGACCCCAAACCTTGGTTGGGTTATTATACTATTGCACGATCGTAGACACTTGAATTAGAAGTTGTGTCATTGATTAAGGAAAACATCAAAATGGCACCGCTACCGGGGAGTGGTGTTATTTGAGAATTTTTGGATTAATAGAGTTTTTGTTCTTCTTAGTTGTAGTCTACTTACCTAATTTTCAGTTTTGTTTTATGTATTTGTGTGCCACAACAGGACATATGAATACAAATGGGGAGAATAGTTTCCAAGCGGGCCACTCAAGAGGTGGTGTTTTTTCATCAAGATGACATTGACGATGATAATAGTGTTTGTAACTCTGCCCATATGGGCGATATGGGTGAAAATTGCATGCCACAAGCTGACAGAAAAGTAATGTTCGAAGTTACCAACGCAACACTCCAACTCATACACTCAAGAGGTTTATTTGGAGGGTTAGAGCATGAAGATCCGCACAAATATGTACAAATATTTGTGGAAGTGTGCACCCCTTTATCATTCAAGAACCTATCTCAAGGATCCATACGGTTTCACTTATTCCCATTATCATTGACAGGGGGATCTACTAAATGGTTGGTTGAGCATCCCAACAATTCCGTTAAATCAAGGGAAGAGCTGGTTATGGCATTTGACGAAAGATTCTTTCCTCCATCAAGAATGATGAAACTGAGAGACGATATTCACAATTTCAAGCAAAATAAGGGTGAACCAATTCAAGAGTCATGGATGAGGTTGAAGAGATGTTTGCGTAAGTGCCCAACGCATGGCTGTCTGGTGAATTGCTACTCTAATACTTTAACTGCAGTCTGAACTCAGATAATAAAGGGATAGCTGATGGATTGGCGCAAGGAGGTATAATGTTACAATCATTTGAAGTGGCCTCATTTCTCCTAGATGGTATGACTAAAGTAAACGAGGCATGGTATACCAAAGATGATTAAGTTTCCCCACTATGTTTCCGGTTAACGCAAGAACATATTGAAAAAGAAAGAGAGAGGGACGAAAACATCAAGAAGATGTTATCTCAAATGGAAATCCTACAAGAACCTATGAACGGGACACGTGGAGTATTTCGAGTTGAGAAGGGTTCTTCTTCCGGTTACTCATGACTGGGGGGAAAATCAAGGTTGGAACTCCAGAAGATATGAGGAGGGTTTCCACCCACACTATCAAGTGTGGGATGGAAATCAAGGTTGGAATTATTATAGTGGTGAAGAAACAAGGAGATGTTGGCAAGATGGGGCTGAGCGGGATGATCAAGAAGAAGACCATACTTATTTGAGTGAGAGCCCGAAATCTAAAGGGAGTGCAAGTAGTCTTAGGGTAAATGATTTGTTATCGCGTATACTCGATAAAGTTGAGGGCTCTGATGATTTGCTAAAAGGGATGAAATATGACTTTTCATCATTGAACTGTAAAGTGGATTCTCATGCTGATGCCATCAAAATGCTTGAAGGTAAATTGAGTCTATTATTAGCTCAATTAACGTCCAAAACACTGAAGGACTATAGTGAAAGAGAGCTGGCTGTAGTTACCCGTTGCGGTAATGTGGCAATAGGGAATGTCTTGGAGGATGAGGATCCTAAAAAGCATGAAGACGGCCAAGGTGTGGAGGAACAAGTTTTACCTACTCTACGAAACCTCACTAAAGAACCACAGGAGGAAGAAGATTAACAAGTTCAAGTTCCAAAGGTCGTACACCCTTTACCCAAGATTCCTCCACCATTTCCCCAACGTTTGAAAAAGAAGAATGAAGATGAGAAGTTCAAAAAAAATTGTCAGTATTCAAGAGCTTATCGATTAAGCTCCTTCTGGTAGAAACATTGTTGGAAATGTCGGGATATGCCAAATTCATGAACAAATTGGTTACAAAGAAAAGGAGCTTGGACTATGAAACAATTGAGCTGCCCCATAGTTGCAGTGCAATTATGACAAGTGATTCAATCCCTAAGAGAGAAGATCGTGGGGCATTCACAATCCTGTGCACAATTGGCATGCTCCAATTCGCTAAAGCCTTATGCGATTTCGGAGCAAGCATCAACTTGATGTACTATGCAATATACAAGCAACTTTGTTAGGGTGAACCAAAGGGAACCACAAAGAAGCTCCTTATGGTTGATCGATTAATCAAGCACCTAGTCGGGATACTCTATGACATATTGGTGAAAGTGGATCAGTTCATCTTTCTAGCTGATTTTGTGATTCTAGATTGTGAGATCGATGCTGAAATTCCCATTATTTTGGGTAGGCCATTCATAGCTACCAGGAGAGCATTTGTGGATGTTGAAAGCGGGAAATTGAAGTTTCGTGTGAACGATAGCGAAGTGACCTTCAATATCTATAAATCCATAAAGCAACCAAGTAATATCCACGTGGTGTCTACTGAGGATGTGATAGATGAGGCAGTGGCAAGTGTAAGTCATTTAATGCACAAATATGAACCCACTAAATCTGTACTTGCCAATTATGAGGAATACGAAGTTTAGGGTTACGAGCAAGTGGTAGCTGCTTTATCAGGATTAAGAGCATATTTAAGGAATCTAATCAAGTTGGATATCGACCTGAAAAACAAAGAAAGTCCCCCTGCAAAGCCATCAACAGAAGAACCACCAAATATGGAGTTAAAAGCCCTACCCTCTCACCTTAAATATGCCTTCTTAGGAGCCAATAATACTTTACCAGTAATTATCGCCGCCAATCTGCTTGAAAGGCAGGTGAAATTGCTCATTGAAGTACCGCGGAAGCATATAAAAGCTATTGGATGAACAATAGCCGATATAGTAGGAATTCCTCCCGGCATCTGTACTTACAAGATTTGGCTCGACAGTGAATGCAAACCTAGTGTAGAACTTCAACGGAGATTAAACCCTCCAATGCAAGAAGTGGTAAAAAAGGAGATCAGCAAGTGGCAAGATGCGGGAGTGATCTACCCTATTGCAGACAGTAAGTGGGTAAGTCCGGTGCAATGTGTACTGAAAAAGGGAAGTATAACCATAGTTCCAAATACAAAAGGAGGACTTGTGGCAACAAGACCAGTGACTGGGTGGATAGTATGTATGGACTACCGAAAGCTTAACTCATAGACTGAGAAAGACCATTTACCAATGCCCTTTATGGATCAGATGCTTGACCGATTATCAAAAATAGGGTGGTATTGTTTTTTGGATGGGTATTCCGGCTACAACCAAATATTTATTGCACCGGAAGATCAAGAGAAAACCACTTTTACTTTCCCTTATGGAATATTCGCATTCAAAAGGATGCCATTCCGGCTATGTAATGCCCCAACAACATTACAGCGTTGCATGTTGTCTATTTTTGCAGATATGGTCGATGACTCTATGGAGGTGTTCATGGATGACTTCTCAGTCATAGGGGATACATTTGAAGAGTGCTTGGCTCACTTAGGACAAGTACTCCTAAGATGCGTTAACACTTCTCAGTCTAATTAGATAGATTTCCCTATAGCCCTCTCGGTCCTCGAGTGTCAACAAGTTTTATCCTCTCTTACGATAGTGCTAAAGTTCTTTTCTCTCGAACTCGAACTTTGACTCCATTTCTTCAGGTTAATTTAGCTTTTTCCCAACTATCATTTTTGTCTCGAACAAATGACAGATACATTCTAACTCTAATGCGTGCACTCATTAGAATATATGAATAATGCAAGATAAATTATAATTTGCAAATATAAATCGACTTTCACTCGTTTTACAAAATTATACTTAGATTTATGTCATAGATCCCACAATCCCAGTTGTGGTATTTAGCCACTCATGATTTCACGTAAACATACAAAAATTAGTAAAGAAAACATTAAGAAAATATATTACCAAATTCTGCAAATTCACTGAACGAATGATAATTCAAAACCAAAAATCCAACTTTGGAACTTGATTCTATGTTAATCGTCAAAAACCAAAGCTAAGAATATTTGAAACTACGTTCTTCGTTCCAGATAAGACGAGATAAAAATACTAAAAATGACCTAATTAATTCAAATAAATTGTTTTAAAAAGAGTCCTACTCGAAATAGGACTGAACTGTAGGGCACTTCATGAACATTTTGACAATTCGTCAAGGGCTTCACGGTCCATTAAGCCCTCCGTGATCTGTACTTCAACTCTCAAAACTGAGTTCTTCAAGGTTTGCACACTGTAATCCTATCACTGATGTCACCACGGGTCGTGGCACTGACCACGGTCCGTATAGGTGCCCTTGGTCTTCACTTGGCCAATTCACTCCTCAGCTTCTCAAGGTCTCTTCACTATTTCAACTTTACGAACCGCGTCACGACCCGCCAAAAGTATTACGTTCCGTTAGGTCTCCCGTGGTCCTTACTTGGCATTTCCACAAGTTGCCTTCTCAAAGCCTGCTCACTGGAAAGGCACCACGATCGCTTTCACGGACCGTAGTGAAGACCACGGCTCGTGAGGTCTTCCGTGGTCTTTACTTGATCCAGTTTCATTTTCACTCTGCATTTTATTCTTTTCTTTCCACTTTCACGTCCACATGTTTTACATGTACAAACATTACCAAACACATCATATCTATATAAATATACTCAATTCTAGTATTAATCCTTAGTTTTCGAGCATCAAATATGCCAAGATTTCGCGGCACATCATATTTGACTCTTCTCATTCTCAAACTTACTTCCTCAAAACATAGTTCAAATTGATAGTTGATCTCAAAAGATTCACAATTGAACTCAAAAGACTTTCTTGAACTCTACTCTTAACTCTCTCTTGAATTTGAATTATGGATTCAAGAGTTATTATTTATGATATGAAGGATCTCGTGTTGATAATGTAGACTCATGAATACAATCTCCTCATTCTCATACTCACATGCTTGAGTCTTGAAATGAGTTATTATAAATTGTTGAAGACTCCTCAAAGAGAATCAAAGGGACTTTTTCAAAATGTTCGAAAGAACTCTCAAGACTTAACTATTAACTCTACCTTGAATTTGAATTATTAATTCAAGGTTATGATTAATGTGATGAATGATTTCTAGGTTGTTAGAAGTAGTTTAGAGTAGTTAGAATCAAAAGGGAGTAAAGGTACACTTAAAAGGGACTCAAACTGAACAACCGACAGAAAAGGAGTGGGGGTAGGCGACCCTAGCGCATTCCTGGCGTGGGGCGCCAACCCCTTAACTTTAGAGGCTGCTTATTGGCGCACTACTGGGGTGCGCCGCCCTAGCCCCTCCCCAAGAAATTTTTTGAGGAATTTCATTTCTCATTTTTTTATCCTTAATTTCTTCTAATCCATTTATTTTTATCAAATTTTCCTTAGATTTAATTAGCCCACCTAAGTGCACACTAATCTACTCAAAACAACATTCAAATCATTAACTTTCATCTCAAGAATTCATCAAAACGCCAACAAAACAAGATTTAAAATGAACGTCAAGAACACTTATCAATGACTTAAATCTTTCAATCTTTACGGATGAATTCGAATATGAAAATCATGTTTGGCATGTGGGTGATTAAACCTAACACTATGGAAACTTAAATACCTCTTAGGGATTAAACCCATAGTGAAAATCCGCAACAAAACTCAAGAATCTTGACGAATGTTTTGATCCTCTCCTCTTTTCTCGTCTTTTCTCTTCTTTTATCTTCTTGAATTCTCAACTAAAACCCTAGGCATATATTAGGATTATATAACTGGACCGAATCAGATTAGACCCCTAAAACCTTACTAAAATGAATTAAATTTGATTGCATAAGGAAAAGACCAAAATACCCCTCACTATTTTCGGGTAAGTTTTCTTAATTGGACAGCCTGACTTTAAAAGGGAATATCTCACTGATTCCACATCGAAGCTTGGCAAACTTTGTGGCGTTAGAAAGATAATTCAAATACCTTTCATTTGATATCTTATAGGCCACCTAACTCATCATGTGCTAAAAGTTATGGCCGTTTGAATTTGACCTAAAGCTTAGAAGAACTTAGGAAGGACTTGAATGAATTCTCTTAAATTATTTTTGGAACTTGAGGTGCTACATCTAGTGACCTTAATACTCAAGAAATGTTAAATTTCTCGGTAAAATCCTACTAACAACGAAGGATAGTACGAGACTTAGTTCAATTTTTTTTTGGGGTGTTACAATATCTCCCCCTTGGGATCATTCATCCTTGAATGACGGCTGGACTAGGTATGGGATGGAGTAACTCTTATCATCTCTGCCACACCAACTAGAATTGGCTGCTTTATTATTCGGAACCAACTAAGGACCCAACTAAGGGATCTCATTTAGTTATTTCTCATATCAAAACCTCATCCTCCTTTTCCTTCACATGTATAACTTTAGATGGAATAAATACACCATCACTATCACGATAAGATCATTGACCTTTTCTTTCTAACATCACTCCATTACTACAAGGACCTTCGAAAAAATATCTCCCAAACTCTTTGGAACTCACTACTATCCTATTCTTGAACACTCATCTTGATTTCTCATATTATCATCTGCCCCTTAGGTCTAAAGCTGACACTTGAAAGCTATGGACCTATTCCATCATCTCTAAACTTCTCTATATCCTTTTTTATTCTAACACTCGGGAGAAGTTTATCTCATGACTACCGAACTCTCCGTAAGTAGGTACTAAGATCTCTTTCTAAGGTGTTTCTCTCAACCACTTTTGATTACATACCCTCTCAGTACACCTCTTAATGCTTACGTTACTCTTGTGACTTAGCAACACTTTACTGCCTTTATCTAAATGTTAGGGTTTCTCACTTGTACCACTCATATCTATTGCAGCTAATCACCTCAATTCCTCGCCTACTTTATGTCAAGTCTTCTAGATCAAATCTCAAGACTAACATCATCACTCTCATGCTTCCATTATTTTTGTTATGACACTCATCTCAAATTCAAGCTTAATGTTTATTACTAAACCCGAATATCAACATGATTGCTCGCCTACTACACTAACTTATCACTACTATGCACAAATATAGAAATACTCATCTACTAGGTCCTTATGACAAGTAGTCAATCCTTACCTCTCAGTCTTTATACTTACAATTTACTAACACATTTCACTTCATAACTTAATTGCTATTTACTCACTTACTGCGCATTATCTCTCAAATAGTTCCATCATCCTCTGAATAATATGGGGTTTCCCCTCTTCAAAGGTTATAAACCTAGCTTGGGTCTACCACCTCATGAATACTCTTCTATCTGATTCAACACATATACTTAGTCTCTTCTAACATGATGACACATCCACATCAACTCTATTCTGGTTGATAATAGGCTCTAACTTATCTTGACTAGTAACTATTCTTGTTCCTTCTATCAAGAACTCTCTACAACCTTATTAATCCAATTTCCTACTCATAAAGTAACTCATCACTTATAACTGATGGAGTGCCTGATTCCAATAACATAATATGTCCCATCACTATCTCCTTTCCTTAGATTACTGAACCTCTGCATAGTTTCTCTTAACTTAAGGGGACTCTTTACTGTTGATATACCGTGAGTTTACGATATTTTTAATACATTTCACTTAAGAGTTGTGTGTGTCTAGGGCCATCTTGTATTGGTTTTTATGTATTTTTATCATGTTTGTAGGAAATAAGTTCAGATGTGGAAACTGAGAGACACACCTGAAGGATGTGCAGAAAAGGGCATTTACGGAGGTGATCCACGGACCCTAGGTTCATTCACGGTCCATAGATGGATGTCGTAGATGGGCAAGCAAGGCTTG
This sequence comes from Solanum verrucosum, assembly GCF_900185275.1. Classification (NCBI taxonomy): domain Eukaryota; kingdom Viridiplantae; phylum Streptophyta; class Magnoliopsida; order Solanales; family Solanaceae; genus Solanum; species Solanum verrucosum. The sequence continues at coordinate 209,776 of NW_026020627.1, forward strand.
GAGGAAGAGAAGGGAATTCTTGACAAAATGTGGAACCACGGGTCCAATCGATGGACCGTAGATTGATTTACGAACCGTACTATTAATCCGTGAAATGATTTAGAGAGGGGTTCCAGTACCTGATTTTGAAGATTCTAAGTATGGAGCTACGGAAGAGGATCAACGGATCGTAGATCAATCCACGATCTGTACTGGTGATTCGTTGTTTGGTTCAGAGATTTGAATATTTTTAAGTTAGAAATTTAACAAAGTCCTGAGTCACGGAAGGGACCTATAGACTGTAAATCAATCCAAGATCCGTAGGTCAGTATCGTCGATCGAAACCGCGTCCTGAAACATTATTTCCTTATTTCATTTCCTTTTTAGTTAGGAATTATTTTTCTATATATAGGGCATGTAAACCTCGTTTTTTAAGGTTAGACTTTATTACTTTTATTCTTGTTCTTGACTTGGGAGATTAACTTGCAACTTTAACAATTATTGATTTCCTAAGTTGGTTTTGAAGATTTTGACTTTGAAATTTAAGTTGAGATTCTGGGTTTATTCTTCTCATTACGTAAGTTCATGATTTCTTCTTCTAAAAATATGAATTGTGGTCTTGCTAATAAGGGTAACTAAACCCACAACTAGGGTTGTGGGATCCATGAGCGATTAATAACGTATGAATAGTAACTAAGCAATTCTTGAATAGTGTTGTTGCATGCATTGATAATTCTTTCATTTAGAAGTCTTTTTAACGGTGGCCAACGTTAGAACTCGCCTTATTGCTACTTGTCGGACCAAGGAGGTAGTTAATAAGAAAAGAATTATCAACATAGATTTACTGTGATACTATCTAATAGTCTAATGTCGATTGGTGCGAGGGTGAAAACTAATCCATACATCGATGTGATGTCTAATATTAGGTAAAGGTAAGGGTTAGTAAATTATACACACGTAGCCGGACCAAGGTGCGGGGTGAGATTCTCTAGTTTCCAGACCATGAATTAGAGATACCTAACTTATCACTTTGCATGTAATACACTAGGAAAGAATTACTATTACTAGGATTACCACGTTATGACCTTGTGGGGAACACGTACACCCTAGTTTCTGTCTCATCTTGATAACACCTAAAGCTTGACTCTTGTTTATTGATTTTTCACATAATTTCCAGAATTTGTTTCACAATCCCCCCCCCCCCCACCTAATTACTTGTTTTGGAAGTGCTTTGACTAAATGAATATAATCGTGGGTTAAAGTTAAGTCTAAACCATATTCCTCGTGGGATCGACCCCGACCTACAAGTTGGGTTCTTTACTTGATAACGATCGCTTATGCTTCTTTAGGGAGGTGTAATTCGAGCGTATCAACTACTACTGCTGATAATTTCGTAACTCAAGCTACATCTTCTGGTGAAAATACTACCCAAGATCTAATCATACCTCCTCATAAGTATCTCAGCTGAAACAAGGCTTAGGGAAGAAAGTACAACTCTCTTTTAGCTCAAATGCACAATTTAGAGTATGAAAGAAGGGAAAGTTTTCTTAAATGTCTGTAGTCCCTTATTTATTGTAACACACCGAAAACTAGTAGGCTAAACTACAGTTTGATGTTAGGGTTAGAGTTTTGAATTTAGCTTCCTGTACTTAGAATAGAGGTTTTGGGGTTAGAATGTCAAGGCATTACTCCCCAAGGACCAACCAAGGGTCCTTGAGGAGGACACTAGAAAAACAACCCAAGAAAGTTTCCCAAGGGAGTGTACTCACGAAAGGGACCCACGCTCCGTATGGGGATCCATACCTCGTGGGTGAGGGGTCGTGGTTCAGGGTCCCAGAAACTGGTTGCAGGACAACTACCTACGGATGACCAGCACGCCCCATGGGTCCACCGACGGCCTGTTGGCGTGGTCTCGTGGGTGAGGCAGTGGTCATGTTTCAAGCGGTTAAGTGAACACTTAGTGGAACTTTTCGGAATTAATTAGGGGTTAAGCGGTACCGTTTTCACCTTACTTTGGAAACCTATATAAAGACTTTAGACCCTTAATTTAGTGATTCCAAATCATTATTCTAAACCCACAAAAAAAAACCTGAATTCTCTCTAAGAAATCCTCTCTCTAGAAAGTAGTAGAGGAAGAAGAAGAAGAAGAAGAAGAAGAAGAATAAGAAGAAGAAGAAGAACAAGAAAAAGAAGAAAAAGAAGAACAAGAACAAGAAGAAGAGGAAGAGGAAGAAGAAGAGGAAGAAGAGGAAGAGGAAGAAGAGGAAGAGGAAGAAGAAGAAGAAGAAGATGATGATGATGAAGATGAAGATGAAGATGAAGGGCCAAGCTAGGTCAAATTCCTCCAATCTTCCAAGCTTTGTGAGGGTTTTATGATCAATGTATGATAGCTTATTCATCCATGGAGTCCCTTAGTTATTCCACAATTGTGAATATGAAATCCCTAATTCAAGTTAGGGTTCCTTCCAATATTGTGGGTTAAGTTGAATATGAATCTAATTGAGTGGATATTGATTGTTTATGATTGAATTAGTAGTGAATCATATTATTGTAATGAAATTACATGTTTTCCATGTCTAACCCTAGTCTAATTGATGAATTTGAAGTAAGTGGGTTTTATGCCTTGAAAAGGGAAATTGAATAGATGTTTTTTGGTTAGAAAGTGAAGATACGACTTCCCAAAGACCAACCAAGGGTCCTTCAGGAGGACCCTAGTAAAACAGCCCAAGAAAGCTGCCTAAGGCAGTGCACCCCCGAAAGGGACCTATGCCCCGTAGGGGGATCCACTCCCCGTGTGTGAGGGGTCATTGATTAGGGTCCCAGAAATAGGTTGCAGGACCACCACCCATGGATGACCAGCACGCTCTGTGGGTCCACCCATGGCACGTGAGCATGGTTTTGTGAGTGAGGCATTGGTCATGTTTCAAGCGGTTAAGTGAAGACTTAGCGGAACTTTTCAGAATTAATTATAGGTTAAGTGGTATCATTTTAACCTTATTTAGGACACCTATATAAAGACTTTAGACCCTTAATTTATTGATTCCAAATCATTATTCCAAACCCACCACAAAGAACCCAAATTCTCTCCAAGAAATCCTATCTCTAGAAAGTAGTAGAAGAAGAACAAGAAAGGTCAAGCTAGGTCAAATTCCTCCAATATTCCAAACTTTGTGAGGGTTTTATAATCAAGGTATTATAGCTTATTCATCCATGGATTCTTTCATCCATGGAGTCCCCTAGTTATTCCACAATTGTGAAGATGAAATCCCCAATTCAAGTTAGGGTTCCTTCCAATATTTTGGGTTAAGTTGAATGTGAATCCAATTGAGTGGATATTGATTGTTTATGATTGAATTAATAGTGAATAATGTTAATATGATGAAATTACATGTTTTCCATGTATAACACTAGTCTAATTGATGAAATTGAAGTAAGTGGGTTTATGCCTTGAAAAGGGAAATTGAGGATTTAGAGATAATCTTCTAAGGTTGATGATATGTGTAGTAATTACTTGAGAGTAAAAGCATGTAGACATTAATTGAATTAGATTAAAGTATATATGATGGATCATGATTAGTAATGCTTGAGATTTAACCTTTATTATGATGTTCGATAAGAATTGCTTAAGAATGAAACATGTGACTAAAATCTCTTGTGATCTAGATATATATGATGATTGTAAGAATAAAAGCTTTGAGAGTAAGACTTGTAGTGATGTATGTTGATTCCTAGGGCTTTGAGAGTAAAGTGAAGGTGTTGACTTATGAATGATAAGGCTTTAAGAGTGAATCTTATATGACAATGGCAGACTATTATATAGAGGTGTTGTGAAAGAACTTTACCCACCCAAGCTACCTTATGAATGTTTGAATGTATGAAGTGACAGAATCACTTTAGCTATGATTATATCCATGTATAATATGGTAATTCTAGATGTGATGATTGAATGAGAGACTTGAACCTCAAGGAGGTAAAAGTATGAGAATTATGCATGTTTTATGAATTCCATGTAAATGCTATAAGTACACTTTGAGAGTGAAGTGTTAATGATTAGGTTGTTTTTGTGGGCTTATTGAAAGGTTATCGTCATGTTCTCATAATGAACTTAATATGAAAGGTTTTCTCACATAATGAAGGATCTAGGGTTGAAAGGCTTTTCTCACCTAATCAAACATAAGAGTAAAAGTGATCATGTATGGTTATAGTTGCTCACGCATGGTCTAAAGAACTAATCTAATGAATTAACATGGATTTAATGTCAAGGGCATCTCTCCATGAGATATGAGTCCATGTAAATACTTAATAAGGTATCTTGTGGGATTTAGGCCTAGTGCCGAGTGGATATTGAAATGAGATGGAGGTCCCCACCTAGTTGAGTCCAGGTATCTAAAAATGGGAACTCTCACCAATTAGAGTCCTGGTTTCCTAAAGTATGTCTCATGAGATGGAGTCCCTCACCAAGTGGAGTCCGGGTTTCCTAGTAGAAATCTCTGTATCCCATAACTACGTTCCCCATGGGATGGTTAGCTAGTGGATCCAACTAAGCTAAAAAACCGGTTCTACCTTAGGCAAGTAGACCAACCCTTGACGGTGTAGGTAACATCGATAGGGATCATGTGATAGTTCATATGGTCTCATGTCGGTTAAGGCTATATCCCAACTAGAATAGGAATATTAATGAACTAAGACATGCTTGAAAGAGCATCTCATAGAGTTTAAACCTAATGGACTAAGACATGCTTGTAAGAGTATTTCATAGAAGTTCAAGATAATAAGAAACTAAGATGTACTTAATCAAGTATCTTAAAGTGTTCAAAGTATAATGAACTAAAGACCTGCTTAAAGAAGCATCTCATAGTGTTCAAGAATAACAAGAGGAGTAGTGAACTAAGATATGCTTAAGGAAGTATCTCCTAGTGTTTAAAGGTAACTAGATAAATGATTAATGAAGATATGCTTAAAGATGTATCTTGTAGTGTTAAGAGTCTTTAAAGATGATGTTGGCTTGCATCAAAAGTGATGACTATTAATGAAGGCGTAAAGTGACTTGCTTAGCATGGGTGGGATTCAGGGGTCTTATCCATGCATAGCACAAGCATGCCTTAAGGTTTCTTATGAAATATTTCTCTTATATGTTGTATGCTTATCTTGGATTGTTGCTATAGTTGCCTTCCTTGAAATGTTTGACTAAAGGGGAATGTTCCCTTGTCTATGAGACATAAGCTAACGATGAGATCAAAGATGGTAAGTATGTATGATGGCCTAAGGTGGTACTTAGTATGGGTGAGATTATGTGGTCTTATCCATGCATTGCACAAGTATGAATTGAAGCTACTTATGAAGTGTTTCTCTTAAGATGTGAAAGACTAAGGGTTGACTAATGCTTATATTATGCCTATGTTGGAGATTATGCTTGTGACTATGTTGTTGTCTCTTATGCTTATAGTTTATGTTTTATAAAGTATCTGTTATGATTATGGCATATATCTTATGATTGACTAACCCTTATGTTATGCTCTTATGATGTTATGCTAGCTATCATATTTAGTACATTTTGTTCTAACTTATACTCTTGCCTACATTCTTATCAAATGTAGGGTTCGGTGATTTTGAGTTCCATTCTTGAGGATAGATTTCTAGTAAAGCAAGGAGTTGAAGACTTCGTGAGTCGTCATAGCATCAAGGATTTGATCACCTTTCCTTTGTGTCTTTCTTTTATGTTTTAGACTATTGTATGGGCTGTGTCCCAAGATTTATTCAAAGTTGTTCTAGATGGTTTGAGACAATGTTAAAGACTTCCCCTTCATTTTATGAGACTTCAATTGTATTGAAAAATATTTTTTATTTCTGCACTTTTCTATTATCTTGTGTTGTCATATGCTCAGTGGCTTACATTGAGTCCTTCGGGGTTCTATGTGCCATGCTACATCTAGGGTGTACCCCTAGGTCATGACAAACTTGGTAATCAAAGCACAAGGTTTAGAATTTTCTAGGATGTCTCAAACCACATCTAGTAGAGTCTTATTCATAAGTGTGAAACACGCCACACTTATGAATAGGAGGTTATTCGATGCTTAGAAAACTTCACTTTTTCATTCTCTAAGTCGTTCCACAGAGTTTAACTTTATAAGGTCTCTTTCCTATTTTTTATCCGATGGTCTTCAGGATATGACTACTCGAAGGGCTTATGCTATAGGGAGCGAGGGAGAAAATGTTGGTTGTGATGCCAATTATGGGTATGTGTCTATATAGGACTTGATATGCTAGAGTTAGATAACATCCTTAGGATGGATTGGTTGCATTATTGCTTGTTTTAGTGATGGTAGAACCTTATTTAGTCATGATGAGTTTGGAGTATGTTAATAGATTTGATGAGTAGGGTGTTTGAGTAATGCCCAGATGTGTTGAGAGAATAGACCCCTCTAAAAAGGGTAGAAGTGTAATCCACCATGGTTCAGAATAATCTTGTGCAATGGATGTGACAGTTTAGTAATGACTTGCTCCGACCTTAAAATTGAAAGAAATAAGGCTTAGAAGAGTCCGTATACTCTTACTCCCAAGGGGGAGATGTTGTAATTATATAGAAAGGTCGTCAAGTGTTCTTGATGTTCATGATTTGGGCTGGCTTGAAATTATCACCTTGAGAGGTGTAGTGAGTTTGGGAAGTTTAGTCCCGACTTTGTAGGCTCCTATGAGATCTTGAGTTGTGTTGGTAAGGTTGCCTGTAAACTGGAATTGGTTGATGAGTGGCACCGGTGTATCCGGTTTTCCATATCTCCAGGATATAGAAGGGTGTTGGAGATCCGACATTCATAAATTCCTTAATAAGAATTCCCCTAATTTAGAAATACCTATAGGGATCTTAAACCGGAAAGTTAAGAAATAGAAGAGTAAGGAAGTTGCTACCATGCAAGTGTTAAAAATGGTCTTTGAGTGAGGGTTTTAGCTGAGGGTGCTACTTGGGAGGCCAAGGGACAATGAGAAGTCTCTATATCCGCATCCTTTTCCTTGTATTCCTCCTTTAGCATTAAGATGATGAGTTCCTCATGATTTGTCCTTTATGTGAAGACATGTGTGTTTTAGATATTTCCATGATTTTCTTATGCTGTGCATGTTCATGAAAACTTGTGTTTAGAAGGAAAATGAGTTTGCATAATTTTTTTCCTCATGTTGTAGTCCATGGAGTATAAGTTGCCTGTAGACTTCATGAGATGAATTAAGGAGCATGCCTTAGTTCAGAGTTGAGAGATTCCTCCTTAAATAAATTTTTTTTGAGAGTAAATTGCATAAGAGCTCCATGAGTGTATGTGAGCATGTTTTAGTTCAGAGATGGTAGTTTCTCCCTGAACATGATTAGATGTTGAATTCCATGCAGTTTTGGGTTGTTAGATGTAGTTCCTACTTCCTTGTATTCCATTGAGTATGTTTAGCTTGGAGTTGAAGTTTTCCTCCTTTGTTTATGTGCATTTAGATGTGTTTCACGCATGATGGTCTGCTAGTCTTGAGTCATGACCTTAAGAATTGCCTAGAATGTCATTCAGGGATGAATGTTCCCAAGGGGGAGATATTGTAACACCCTGAAAACTAGTAGGCTAAACTAGAGCTTGACGTTAGGGTTAGCGTTGTGAATTTAGCTTCTCGTATGTTGAATAAAGGTTTTTGGGTTATAACATCAGGGTACGACTTCCTAAGGACCAACAAAGGGCCCTTGAGAAGGACCCTTGCAAAACAGCCCGGGAAAGCTGCCCAAGGCCGTCCACCTACAAAAGGGACCCACACCCCGTGGGTGAGGCGTGGTGGGTCAGGGTCCCAGAAATAGGTTGCGCGACCACCACCTACTTATGACCAGCACAATCCGAGGGTCCACCCATGGCCCGTGGGTGTGGTCTCGTGGGTGAGGCAGTGGTCATGTTTCAAGCGGTTAAGTGAAGACTTAGTGGAACTTTCTAGAATTAATTAGGGGTTAAGTGGTGTCATTTTAACCTTACATAGGACACCTATATAAAGGCTTTATACCCTTAATTTAGTGATTCCAAATTATTATTCTAAACCCACCAAAAGGAACCCAAATTCTCTCCAAGAAATCCTCTCTCTAGAAAGAAGAAGAAGAAGAGGAAGGGTCAAGCTAGGTCAAATTCCTCCAATCTTCCAAGCTTTGTGAAGACTTTATAATAAAGGTATGATAGCTTATTCATCCATGGATTGTTACTGTCACGACCCAAGCCTAGGGCCTAGACGTGACCGGCGAATGGGGAACCCGAAGGAACCCCAAACAAGCCTCATAGCGTATCATTACACATCCTTGGTCGCGGAAGCAATTAAAATGACCATAAGCAATAAGCATAATCAAAGGGGGAAATCGGGACTAAGGGAGCAAGAGAAAAAGAAGAAGAAATGGTACATAAATACCATAGATGAGTCAAGCTCAAGCATAATACACAACTTGTCCAACACCACCTCTAAACATGAGTACTTAGCGGGGGCCAAGACAAACTACCGGGCTCACCCTCATAGTCAAAACATAACTAAAAAGAAAAGTCTTATACATAGCAAAAGATCATGAGCAACGTCCCCGGAATGGAGGACTCACCAATAACCTTGATAGGAAATCGTATTAGCCACGCGGAGGAGGATGGTCAAGCGGTGCTCCGGTCCCTACATGGTGACATCATGTAGGCATAGAGTATGCGTTAGTACGTTTGAATGTACTAAGTATGTGGGATGCAATGCAATGCTACAATAGATGGACATCATAGGAAAAATGCATAATCATACCCGATAGATAGCACATAAATGAAATGATGTATATAATGACGCTTACATAAAAATCATATTTAGTGGGACGTAGTACATGTGTGGTGAGTGACCATCAATATAGTATTTCCAAGGCCTACCACCCCCTTGGAGAGGCGAAAGAGGTACAAACCCCTCAATGTGGTTACCCGGGCCTACCACCCCCCGAGCTAGGGACCAAGGTACCAACCCCTCGATATGGTTATACGGGCCTACTACCCCCCGTACTAGGCAACCAAGGTACAAACCCCTCGATACGGTTATACGGGCCTACTACCCCCCGTACTAGGCAACCAAGGTACCAACCCCTTGATACGGTTACCCGGGCCTACAACCCCCCGAGCTAGGCTTGGTCGACTCACACACTATATAGAGAAAATCATATACATGTATCCATTTCATCATCATTTCAATACTTATATAATCATCCGACTCATAGGACGTACATTGGACCTTCCATTTCATAAGAATTCTATAAATGGCATTTTATCAAACATATGGTGGGCTACTTGTTCATGTAAATAAAATCATGTGTTTCAAGAGTACTAAGTCCAACCAATTTCAAAATCCATATAAAACAGCCCACCAACAACATACATATATATATACATATATAACAACCTTCATAATTTGATCATGGAGGCATGAAAACCATAAACATCATATAATCATTCCATTTCATGATAATATACAAAAATAGACCATAATAGGATGTGTAGTAATAATTCCATAATTCAAGAGTTCATAAATGATCATAAGGACCCATAAACTTGAAGTAAAATAGAGGATAAATGGTTGGACTTGTGGAAAGGAAGGTTTCCACAATCAATCCACATACCTCAACTTTGGAGAATTCTTGATGAAGATTGGAATGGAGAATTGCTTGAGATTGAATCTTGAATCCGGAATTAAAGCTTGGGATCCTTGAATTTGGTTGATGATCTTGGTGGAATTTTGGAGAGGGTTTAGAGAGAGTTTTTGGATGTTTGAGAAATGTTTTAGAGACTTGGAATGAACTAATGATATATAGGGAATATCATATGCCCTTTTGGAAAAAAAATTGTCCAACACTTAGAAAAATTAATGGGGCGGGTGAACAGTGTTTCGGCTTACTGGAAATGGCACTTTTCTGCCGGCGAGGTTTTACGAAAATGGTTATAACTCCTTCATCCTAACTCGGAATGAGGCGAAACAAATTGCGTTGGAAAGCTAACTCACAAAGCTTTAATTTTGATAGTTTGAGCTCCTTCCAGTTCCTTGTGTGCTGAGAGATATGCCCCTTTAAAGTTGACCCTCAAAATCGCATTTTTTGCGATTTTCGAATTTTGATACGGTTGTTCTAAAATTCGGGTTAGACTCATTTCCCACTCAATTTGACCCCCTGAATAAGAATATGAAGTCGAATTTCCGAAATGATGCACGGATTTTGAGATATATGGAAATTACAATTATAGGTGTTTCCGAAGCACATTTTCGGGCTTTTTTGGGGTCGTTTCAATATCTCCCCCTTGGGAACATTCGTCCCCGAATGTTAAAGAAACATACATGAGAGACACAAACATGGAAATTTCAGCCCACATAAGGATGCAACAATGCACTTACACCTTATTTCAAAAACTTCAACATAGTTGTAAAACCACAATGAACTAGTTAACTTAAACATGAATGTATGCAATGACATTATCATGTTTAGTGATGTTCAAGGAGAAACTACCTTCTCCTAGTCATAACACACCAACATCAACATTTCTCATGTTAATAGGAGGAACTACCTTCTCCTAGTCATTACATAGTCCATACATCATTAAGCACATATGCAAGTTTCCATGTTCAATAGCACTCTTTCAAGGAGGAACTTCTCAACTCCTTACTAAGACATGCTCATACCTTATTTTCATGAAGTACAATAGATCACTTATAACCAATGCACTACAACATGAGGGAAACAACTCATCTTTCTTCAAAAACACAAGTTTTTATGGAAATGCGCAAACCTCATTAATTCACATAAACATGGGAGGAACTACCTCCTCTACTCTTTAGGAAAGTTTCCACCACATAAGGAGCTAACATTCCATTTCATAAGAACACATTCAAGCATGTTCATTTAATTCACATCATCAAGTCAAGTATGCCATATTACACACAATGCACAACTTAGGAGAAAAAAAATCTCCATTTAAAACACACATCATACAACATGAGAGAATAGGACTACTTCTACGAACTCAATATGCATGCAACTTAGACATATTCCGTTTCATTGGAGGAATTTCCTCCTTCAACTCAAATCATGCTTATCATATGATCTTCGGCCAATTATGCAATTACTTCTTAAAAGCACATTTAAACCATTCACCTCATGAATCACATAGGTTACTTACTCTAATTGCCTATCAACATGAGGGGCATGAAACATGAAAACTCATTTTTATCTCAAAACATGAATTCTCAAAAACATACCTTTCATAAGGAAATCATCAGAATATAAAAATCACATATGACTTCTAAAACATAACATAGGCCCATCTAGGAACTCTTGGTCTCAAGCTAGAATAGGAATGGAAGAAAGAGATGAGGATGTCGGGATTTCAACAAATCATGCTTTTTAAGCACACCATCCCCTCCTTAGGAGGAAGCCCTCACTACAACCCTCAAGAAAACTTTTTCCAAGCACTCCTAAAGACATAACCAAACTCACATTTTGCCATTTTTGCAAAAGTCTATGGTCCTCAACATCTAGCCATACCACCCTTATATGACACAATCAAACACCAAATCCATAATAGGAAGAAATTGTACCCAAATGTCATCCTACTCAACAAGGTGATAACTAGTACACACTCAAGGGCCCCATATTCTTCTAACCATCCGAGCCCTATCATCAATAAAAACACACCAAGTATGCAACCCATCCATACTAAGAGTCACATCAAGGCTTAACATGCCAAGTTTCACTAAGTCAACAAGAGTATTCCTAGGGGAACAAGGTAAGAGATATTCTTCACAAACCCCTTTTTTTTCTAACTTTAAACCACTAACCGGGGTAAAATCCGAAAAAGGTTCTATTAACTCATCCGGAGAACTCTAAGCCTCATAGCCTCATAAGGCATCATACAAGATAAGGTAGTACCGGAAATCAACATAACACTTACTCTCATATGAAATTACCACATACCGGTACCTTCATCCCAAAATTCTTCCAAGTCAACCCTAGTAGCATCCTTTTCTAAGGCCGTCACTAGGATATCACTCAAGATCTCATATGAATCTACCAATCCGGGTCTAGATTGCTCCAATTCACTAAACCACATAAGGTGAGAATTCAAGCAAACCTATCTCATAAACATCAAGGACACTCAATAACCTTACCATCTAAGCATATTATCCCGCATTGGGGTAAGCCTAAACTATCTCATTACACAACATGATTCTCAAACCAATGAGGATCTCACTCCTACCCTCTTTTAAAGGAGCTTAATCACTCAACATCTCTAGGTACCACTTAAGAATCACTATTCGTCAAAATCCAACACATCATAAAACTCATAAGGACTAAGTTGAGTTATACTAATCACTCACATATGGCCATAACTAAACCCATGAATATTAAGGACGACACAAAAAAAAAAAAAAAATCGCGATATTCTCTTTATCAAGTCACGAAAGACAAGTATTACTAAGATTACTCCTACAAGGTTCATCACCTTAGATAACTCCTTTATAAACTCTAGAGGATCTTCCTCTATCTTTGGCCCATGGAATTTCCGCAATTCAATAAAACATAAAACACATACCGGAACCCTTAAGATCCACTACCACTCACTCTTTGAGACTTACGGGTAGACATCCTTTCTTGGTTAAACCTTAGAGGAACTTAGAGGAATTTTGACCAAGAAACCTTTCTCTTTTTCACTAAAGTTGGATTAAGACAACTCTAGACCATGTCAACCCTTATCACCACTTTTGGTGGGGTCTACCAACCAACTATGCCTAGGTATTATCTAAGCACCCTACTTAAGTGACCATACTTAAGATCAATCTTAAAATACAACAACTAACCCTTTGAAGTTGGTCAACACTTATACTTCTTATTCTTCACCTTAACTAGATGGTACATGCAACCCTCAAAGTCAACTTCAAAACACAACATAATCCCGACCTAGGGCATATAATTTCTTTTCCCATCTCCACTCTCGGATAGGCTCCTTTGGGAATCAACAATTTGACCATATGGGTTCTACCATCAACTAAACATAACCTCACAATTACCTTGCTAGGTAGGCACACTATCTCCCCCTTTGAAGTAAGCCTACACAAGTTCTTCTAACCAACACAAAGACAATTATGAAGCATTAATCACACAAAATACAACTTCATAATCTATTCCATCAAAGCTCACAAGTCACATAGCCATAATTGGCATTACAACCACTCGCTCCTTCTAGCAAGAACCCTTCAACTGGTCCAACTTTAAACACCATAAGACAAGGAATAAGAGAGAGAGCTTATAGATCTATGGCACGACTTAGAGAATGAAGAAGTGAAACATTTCCTAAAACGTCTCATAGCCTCCTACTCATAGTTGTGGTGCACAACACAACCATGAATCGGACTCTAATCAACGCGGTGTGTTGGACTCCGAGGATCTATCAACCTAGTGCTCTGATACCAAGTTTGTCACGACCCAAGCCTAGGGCCTAGACGTGACCGGCGAATGGGGAACCCGAAGGAACCCCAAACAAGCCTCATAGCGTATCATTACACATCCTTGGTCGCGGAAGCAATTAAAATGACCATAAGCAATAAGCATAATCAAAGGGGGAAATCGGGACTAAGGGAGCAAGAGAAAAAGAAGAAGAAATGGTACATAAATACCATAGATGAGTCAAGCTCAAGCATAATACACAACTTGTCCAACACCACCTCTAAACATGAGTACTTAGCGGGGGCCAAGACAAACTACCGGGCTCACCCTCATAGTCAAAACATAACTAAAAAGAAAAGTCTTATACATAGCAAAAGATCATGAGCAACGTCCCCGGAATGGAGGACTCACCAATAACCTTGATAGGAAATCGTATTAGCCACGCGGAGGAGGATGGTCAAGCGGTGCTCCGGTCCCTACATGGTGACATCATGTAGGCATAGAGTATGCGTTAGTACGTTTGAATGTACTAAGTATGTGGGATGCAATGCAATGCTACAATAGATGGACATCATAGGAAAAATGCATAATCATACCCGATAGATAGCACATAAATGAAATGATGTATATAATGACGCTTACATAAAAATCATATTTAGTGGGACGTAGTACATGTGTGGTGAGTGACCATCAATATAGTATTTCCAAGGCCTACCACCCCCTTGGAGAGGCGAAAGAGGTACAAACCCCTCAATGTGGTTACCCGGGCCTACCACCCCCCGAGCTAGGGACCAAGGTACCAACCCCTCGATATGGTTATACGGGCCTACTACCCCCCGTACTAGGCAACCAAGGTACAAACCCCTCGATACGGTTATACGGGCCTACTACCCCCCGTACTAGGCAACCAAGGTACCAACCCCTTGATACGGTTACCCGGGCCTACAACCCCCCGAGCTAGGCTTGGTCGACTCACACACTATATAGAGAAAATCATATACATGTATCCATTTCATCATCATTTCAATACTTATATAATCATCCGACTCATAGGACGTACATTGGACCTTCCATTTCATAAGAATTCTATAAATGGCATTTTATCAAACATATGGTGGGCTACTTGTTCATGTAAATAAAATCATGTGTTTCAAGAGTACTAAGTCCAACCAATTTCAAAATCCATATAAAACAGCCCACCAACAACATACATATATATATACATATATAACAACCTTCATAATTTGATCATGGAGGCATGAAAACCATAAACATCATATAATCATTCCATTTCATGATAATATACAAAAATAGACCATAATAGGATGTGTAGTAATAATTCCATAATTCAAGAGTTCATAAATGATCATAAGGACCCATAAACTTGAAGTAAAATAGAGGATAAATGGTTGGACTTGTGGAAAGGAAGGTTTCCACAATCAATCCACATACCTCAACTTTGGAGAATTCTTGATGAAGATTGGAATGGAGAATTGCTTGAGATTGAATCTTGAATCCGGAATTAAAGCTTGGGATCCTTGAATTTGGTTGATGATCTTGGTGGAATTTTGGAGAGGGTTTAGAGAGAGTTTTTGGATGTTTGAGAAATGTTTTAGAGACTTGGAATGAACTAATGATATATAGGGAATATCATATGCCCTTTTGGAAAAAAAATTGTCCAACACTTAGAAAAATTAATGGGGCGGGTGAACAGTGTTTCGGCTTACTGGAAATGGCACTTTTCTGCCGGCGAGGTTTTACGAAAATGGTTATAACTCCTTCATCCTAACTCGGAATGAGGCGAAACAAATTGCGTTGGAAAGCTAACTCACAAAGCTTTAATTTTGATAGTTTGAGCTCCTTCCAGTTCCTTGTGTGCTGAGAGATATGCCCCTTTAAAGTTGACCCTCAAAATCGCATTTTTTGCGATTTTCGAATTTTGATACGGTTGTTCTAAAATTCGGGTTAGACTCATTTCCCACTCAATTTGACCCCCTGAATAAGAATATGAAGTCGAATTTCCGAAATGATGCACGGATTTTGAGATATATGGAAATTACAATTATAGGTGTTTCCGAAGCACATTTTCGGGCTTTTTTGGGGTCGTTTCAGTTACATCCATGGAGTCCCCTAGCTATTCCACAATTGTTTAGATGAAATCTCCAATTCAAGTTACGGTTCCTTCCAATATTGTGGGTTAAGTTGAATGTGAATCCAATTGAGTGGATATTGATTGTTTATGATTGAATTAGTAGTGAATCATGTTAATATGATGGAATTACATGTTTTCCATGTCTAACCCTAGTCTAATTGATGAAACTGAAGTAAGTGGGTTTATGCCTTGAAAAGGGAAATTGAGGATGTAGAGATAATCTTCTAGGGTTGATGATATGTGCAGTAATTGCTTGAGAGTAAAATCTTGTATACATTAATTGAATTAGATTAAAGTATATGTGATGGATCATGATTAGTAATTCTTGAGGTTTTGCCTTTATGATGATATTCGACTAGAGAAAATAGGGATCAAATCAATGATAAGATGTTCCACTCAGTGAAATAAGGCTGAACTCAATAATAAGATACTCGACTCTAGGTACTCAACTCTGGATACTCAACTCAATAGAGAGCAATAATAAAAATGAAATATATCAAAAGCTTTGAAAACAGTAGATGGCAACTCTATGTATTAGAAAATACAATGTAACTTTGTGTGTATGCAAGACTAAAAAATAAACTTTGTTTGTCTATAAAAATACAAAATAAACTCTATGTATATAAGAATACAAAATATCTCTGTGGAATTTCGTCACGACCCAGGGGTACCCTATAGATGTAACACGGCGTACTCGACCCCAAAGTAGTCTCATAGAAGCCCTTACCATATCATGACATAAGATAAATAGAAATGATGCAGAATTTTAAACTTTTTACAATCAAAGTCTTTTCATAAAACTAAAAGGAAGTCTAGACATTGTCTCAACAACCATCTAATACAATTGATTATCATTAAGGGTCATAACCCTATACGACATAGTCTCTAAAGAGAATGTAAGAAAGACACTAAAATGAACAACTTCCATCCTTGAACAATGAGGACTCACCAAAAGCATGGAGAGAATCAATCCAAGCTTTGAACACTAGGTTTCATGACCAAAGCCTACACCCAAGACGTGACACAATGTACAAGACTCCGAAAAGTCTCATACAAGCCTCATAGCATGTCATCACATAAGATAATAGAAATAGTGTGGAACTTAAACCCTTTTTAACCCATACAATTGAATACATCATTTAAAACAGTTGAAGTCTACTAGTTTCAAATGGCCATCTAAAATCAATCTTCGAATCAAAAGTAGGGTCACGACCCTTTACAATAAAAGTCTAACAAATGTCTAGTACAATGAAGAAAAGGAACATCAATAAAGCACTTTTCCTCAAATCCTTGAGGACATACCACTATCCTTGGAAGGACTCAATCCAAGCCCTTGATCTAAAGAGAATCAACTCAAATGTCGGAACGTACACTTTGTAGAAAAAATAGAAGAATATGGGTTACCACATTTAATGTACTAAGTACAATGGCCATGCAAAAACCATGCTTAAGAAGGACATTTTATTTGAAAATCATGCTAAATGCCAATTTTGAGAAATGTCATGAACATATGTATAAGAGGCATAATATACAAGCATAATCATCATTCAAGTCATTTCAACACATTAGAACATTCGTCTCAAGCAACCCTAAGCTATACTTGTGCAATGTGACAATAGCATCCCATATTACTATTCCCACAAAGTACCACTTTGAGGTCACCTTAGATGAACTTACCATTCTTCCTTTTCATCTTTAGACAATACCCACACATAAGCAACAAAAACATTTCATAAGTCATGACAAGGAAAGTAACTCATAATACAATCCAAGTAAAGTATGCATCATCACATTAAGAATATAAGTCAACATTCTTCATTAGCTTCTCTTAGAGCACATTCTTTCATTAGACATTAATACATTGGAGAATTACACCATAGCCCTCTCAAGGCCTACTCGTGCCATGCATGGATGGCATCCCATACTACCACCCATACGTCATAATACTTCTGAACTAACCATAACATGTATATCACGTGATGGGAATAAGCAGTAACCGACATAGACCATGTGATCTTTACATGGAATCCGATGTCATAACCCCACACCATAAATAGGTGGTCTACTTGCCTAAGGTATGATCGGTAACATTTTTTCTTAGGTGGATCCACTAACTAATATCCTATGTGGGCACATAGTTATGGGATAAGAAATATATTCATTGAAAACCGACCTAACGTGGAGAGAGCTTCAATTTAAGCTTATTCACTTAGTGCTTAGCCTCTTTTCCCATAGAGTAGTTCATTCATATTAACATTATTATACTTAATAAGGCTACCACCATTAGGTCTACCGACTCAAGGTACATTTACACTTGAAAGGTCCACCACCATTAGGTCTACTGAGTCAAGGTACATTATGAGGATAGCTCATTGAATCCTCAAGAAAGGGCCACTGACATTAGGTCTACCGATTCAAGGTTCGTCATTTTACACCTGAAAGGGCTACCAACATTAGGTTTACCAATTCAATATTTATCATCACATTAGTTTCTACACTCATCATGAAGGGCCACCACCATTAGGTCTACCGGTTCAAGACATAGGCTAGAAAAGTTCATCATTCATTTATGAAAGGGCTACCAACATTAGGTCTACCGATTCAAGGTTTATCATTACATTCATTTATACAAGAAAACGATGCCTAAGCCTACTAATTCAAGATACATCAATCAATATTACTTTCATTTACACAAGAAGAAGATGTCTAAGCCTACCAATTCAAGATGTAACATCACATTAAAGAAACCCTTCACATTCTATCATCATCATTCATAAGTTTTAAATGAGAATAAGCTTTCAATAATAACACAATTGCATTCTAAACGTGATCATAATATTTTTATCGAAACCACATGCATATACTTCACATCATAATCATACATATATCCTTCATACTTTGCCCTTCAAGTCTATGAATCAATCTAAACTCAAACATCTAGAATACTGCATTAGATAAGGGAAATATCATGATTCAATAACTAATTCAATTTAGACATAAACAATTCAACATGATCCCATAATCAATCAACCTAAATCACAAACTTCCAATTTAGAATTTTGGGGAAAACATGGGTTCATAGGGGAAATTCATCATAATTCATCATTAATTCAACAATTCATTCATAATTCATCATGTATAAACCTTTGAAAACGTTTTGGAATTGAACCCATGCTTGGATTGAAACCCTAGCTCTTTGGGGGATTTTGAAAACTTGAATAATCTTTTGAGAGGGCTCCTTGAATGAAACTTAATCAAGGATGAAGACTACCATACCTTCATGGAAGAAACTCCACGAAAATTGGGTGAGAAAAGTGAAATCTTGAGCTTGAAATCTTGAGAGGTAGTTTCTAATTTGAGTGTTTTGGGAATAATGAGTTGAGAAAGGTGCTTTAATACTTTAAAAATCCTTTAATAACACTAAATAATCAATATAAACCATCTCCAACCCATAATTAATTAATTAGGAATTTAACCTACCCTTACCTTTGGTCGAAATTGGACAACTTTGTAGTGATGATCTACGAAACCCCACCCACGGACCGTGGTTGGGTCCACTAGCCATGCTGGCTATCCGTGGTTCGGGTCTGGAACTTGTCATCTACAGCTTTGACCTATGATCAATCCCTACGGGGTGTGGATGGACCTACGGGGCATACGTCCCATCTGTAAGGCATGAAAATTTTGACAACTTTTGGTTTTTGGCAACTTAGGGGGTTATACTTTAGGGTCCTCCTCAAGGACCCTTGGTTGGTCCTTGGGGAGTCGTACCTTGACATTTAATCCCTAAACCCCTCAACATAAGCCTGGGAACTCATTTTACCACTTCAAACGGCATATCAAACTCAATCACAAACTTGTTAGGCTCTAGTTTCACTTACTAGATTTCCGGGTCATTACATTATTTCCCCCTTAGGAACATTCATCCTCGAATGACACTTTAAGCACTTTAGGGAAATAAAGACTCAAGAATAGCAGCCCATCATGCATGAAACATCATAATCAATGCACAAAACTAGGAGGAAACATAAACTCCGTCTCAAACGTACTTCATGCAACACAAGAATGTAGGAACTACATCTACAAACTCATTATGCATAAAAACTTCAACATTTCTCATTTAATTGGAGAAATTACATTTTCCAACTCAAATCATGCTCATCATAACATCATTAAGTAGATTATACAATTTCTCTTAAGAGCACGTTCATGTTCAACAATTCACCTCTTGAAGCATATAGGCAACTCATACTGAATGCACTTCAACATGAGGAACATAAATCATAAAGACTCATTTTCTCATTTAAACATGAATTCATTAAGAACATGCATAACATAAGGAGATCATGGAAACACATAATCACGCATGACTCCAAAACATGAAACAAGCTACACGGAACTCTTGGTCTCAAGCTTGAATATGAATAGAAGGAAAGAGATAGGGATATCAGAACTCTCAACAACCTTACTATTCAACATAGCATCTCCCCCTTGGGAGTAAACACATAGTAAGGCTAACATGAAAATAATATAGGGACCTTAACAAGACATTCACAACCATAAGGATCTATCAACATACTGTTGCCTTCATCCGGAAGAGCTCATTTGTCCTCTCTAGCTCGAAGGGCATAAAAATGACTATTCTTTGTAGAATAAGGGTGCGGGACACTAGAAGAAGCTTGTTTGGCCTCCCTTCCTTTGGCCGTGAGAGTAGGACAATATTTCACTTGATGGTCATTCTTTCCATAAACATAGCACCCATTAGTACCGGCTAGGCACTTCCCAAAATGCTTCTTTCCACAACTGTGGAAAGTAGGTTTAAAAGGTTGAGGTCCACCACCTTTATCTTGGTTAACCCTTGGAGTGCTTGAAGAATCTTGGTTTGGAGCTCTCTTTTTGAACCTTGGTTGACCTTGCTCATCATATCTAACTCTCTTTATGTCCCTATTATTCCTTTTAAGTGTGGACTCCTCAATCGATTGAGCATATACCATGAGCCTAGAAATATTCATGTCATCATGGAGCATTGGCATAGGACACTCTTCCTCAACTAGGTTGGACACACCTGTCATATACCTACTCATCTCAACCCTTGGGTTACACACCAAAAATGGAGCATACTTAGACAAAAGGGTAAATTTCAAAGAATACTTTTGAACATTCATGTTACCTTGCCTAAGATTGATAAACTCCTCCATCTTAGCTTCCCTCTTCTCACGGGGAAAGAACCTACCAAGGAATGCTCGCTTGAACACTTCCCAATCTATAGGCCCACTCCTACCAGCCTACTACTCTTCCATCGAGTGAACCAAACTTGGGCAACATCCTTCAATTGATAAGCAACTAGTTCTGCTTTTTCAATAGAATTCACCCCCATGGCATTAACTACCTTATACACCTCATCCAAAAACTCTTGGGGATCCTCTCTTAACTTGGAACCTAAAAACACCGGAGGGTTCATCCTCACAATGTCCCTCAACCTAAAAGCCATACTGCTCACAATAGGGTTCACATGAGTTTCAACACCCCTATTAGCTTGGGACGTCATAGCTTGGGCTTGAGTAGTTACGACTGAAGCCATCATCAAAAGAGTCGACCTAACATCCTCATTTGTCATAGCCGGAGGATCAATAGGAACTTGGTTGTCTTGAGGACCTTAGGGAAAAACTCCCTCATTCACATTCTCCACTTCCATCCTACTTGCATTCGCCCTTCTTGTATTCATATCCTATAAACACAAAAGGAGGGTTAGGAAAAAGACATTAATAGAGTTAAAACTCTAAGGCACAACTTAAAGAGTAATGAAAGAAGTGAAGTTTCCTAATGTCTTATAGCCTAATCATTAAAAAATGTGTCGCGATTCACACTCATGAACAAGACTCTACTCGACGTGGCTTGTGAGACATCAATCCTAAAAACCATCCCAAAACCTTGTGCTTTGATACCAGGTTTGTCACGACCCGATCCTACATCGCGGACGTGACACGGCGTACAAGACTCCGAAAAGTCTCACACAAGCCTCATAACATGTCATCACATAAGATAATAGAAATAGTGCAGAATTTAAACCCTTTATAATCCATATAATCAAAAACATCATTTACAACAGCGGAAGTCTACTAGTCTCACAAGGCCATCTAAAAAAATCTTTGAATCAAAAGTAGGGTCACGATCCTTTACAATAGAAGTCTAACAATTGTCTAGTACAATGAAGTAAAGGAACATCAATAAAGCACTTGTCCTCAAATCCATAAGGACATACCGCTAACCTTGGAAAGAATCATTCCAAGCCCTTGATCTAGAGAGAATCAACTCAAATTCTGGAACCTACAATTTGTAGAAAAAATAGAAGAATATGGGTAAGCACTTTGAATGTACTAAGTACTATAGCCATGCAAAAATCATGCTTAAAAAGGACATTTTATTTGAAAATAATACTAATGCTAATTTTGAGAAATGTCATGATCATAAGTATAAGAGGCATAATATATAAGCGTAATCATCATACAAGTCATTTCATCACATTAGAACATTCGCCTTACGCAACACTAAGCTATACTTGTGCAATGTTACAATAGCATCCCATACTACTATTCCCACTAAGTACCACTTTGAGGTCACCTTAGATGAACTTACCATTCTTCCTTTTCATCTTTAGACAATACCCACACATAAGGAACATAAAGATTTAATAGGTCATGACAAGGAAAGTAACTCATAATACAATCCAAGTAAAGCATACATCATCACATTAAACATATAAGTCAACATTCTTCATTAGCTTGTCTTTGAGCACATTCTTTCATTAGACATTAAGATATTGTAGAATCCCACCATAGCCTTCTCAAAGCCTACTCATGCAATGCATGGATGGTATTCCATACTACCACCCACACGTCATAGAACTTTTCAAGTAACCATAGCACATATCTCACTAGATGGGAATACGCATTAACCGACATAGACCGTGTGAGTTTCACATGGAATCCGGTATCATAACCCTACACCGTAAAGAGGTGGTATACTTGCCTAAGGTAGGACCGGTAACATTTTAGCTTAGGTGGATCCACTAACTAATATCCTATGTGAGCACATTGTTATGGGAAAAGAATGATGTTCATTGAAACCCGGCCTACCGACTCAAGATACATTTACACATGATAGGTCCACCACCATTAGGTCTATCGATTCAAGGTACATTATGAGGTTAGCTCATTGAATCCTCAAGGAAGGGCCACCAATATTAGGTCTACCAATTCAAGGTTCATTTCACACATGAAAGGACTACCAACATTAGGTCTACCGATTCAAGGTTTATCATCACATTAGTTTCTAGACTCATCATGAAGGGCCTCCACCATTAGGTCTACCGATTCAAGACATAGCCTAGAATACTTCATCATTCATTTATGATAGGGCTACCAACATTGGGTCTACCGAATCGAGGTTTATCATTACATTCATTTATACAAGAAGAGGATACCTAAGCCTACCAATTAAAGATAAATCAATCAACATTACTCTCATTTACACAAGAAGATGATGCTTGAGCCTACCAATTCAAGATGTAACATCCTATTATAGAAACCCTTCACATTCTATCATCATCATTCATAAGTGTTAATTGAGAATAAGCTTTCAATAATAACACAATTTCATTCTAGACAAGATCATAATACTTTCATTGTAACCACATGCACATACTTTCCATCATAATCATACATATATTCTCCATACATTGCCCTTCAAGGCTATGAATCAATCTAAAATAAAATATCTAGAATACTACATTAGATAAGAGAAATATCATGATTCAATAACCAATTCAATATATATATAAACAATTCAACATGATCCCATAATCAATCAACCCAAATGACAAAATTCCAATTTAGTATTTTTGGGAAAACATGGGTTCATAGGGGAAATTTATTATAATTCATCATTAATTCAACAATTCATTCATAATTCATCACATATAAACCTTTGAAAATATTTTGGAATTGAACCCATGCTTGGATTTAAACCCTAGCTTTTTGGGGGATTTTGGAAACTTGAAATCATCTTTTGAGATAGCTCCTTGAATGAAACTTAATCAATGAAGAAGACTATCAACCTTTATGGAAGAAACTCCATGAAAATTGGGTGAGAAAAGTGAAATCTTGAGCTTGAAACCTTGCGTCGTTCTCCAATGGTGGTTTCTAAAGAGAGAATTATTTGGAAGAGAGGTAGTTTCTAATTTGTGTGTTTTGGGAATAATGAGTTGAGAAAGGTATTTTAATACTTTAAAAAGCCTTTAATAACTCTAAATAATCAATATAAACCGTCTCCAATCCATAACTAATTAATCAGGAATTTACCAACCTACCCTTACCTTTTGCTGAAATTGTACAACTTTACAGTGATGACCTACGAAACCCCACCCACGGACAGTGGGTGGGTCCACGAGCCGTGCTGGCTATACGTGGTTTGGATCTGGAACTTTACGTCTACAAGTTTGACCTACGACCAAGCCTTACGGGGCATGGATCGATCTATGGGGCGTAGGTCCTATCCGTAAGTCATGAAATTTTTTACAGCTTTTGGTTTTTGCCAACTTTGGGGGATAGACTTTAGGGTCCTCCTCAAGGACCCTTGATTGGTCCTTGGGGAGTCGTACCTTGACGTTTAACCCCTAAACCCACCCCTCAACCTAAGGTGGGAACTCATTTTACAACTTCAAACCCCATATCAAACTCAATCACACACTCGTTAGGATCTAGTTTCACTTACTAGATGTCACGACCCGAGAGCACCCCCTAGTCGTAACATGACGTAATTGACCCTGAAGAGGTCGCATACAAGCCCTTAGCACATTCTTAACATAAGATAACAGAAAAGTACAGGAAAATTCAAAACTTTACAATCGAAGTCTTATCTCATAAAAACAATAAGCGGATGTCTTTCTATACTCTTTGTCTCAAACTATCTATTTAAAACTCAAGAATAAAACTCATTGGGACGCAGCCCATATAAAGTCTAAAACATGAAAATAAAGACATAAAGGAATTGTGGTTGTTGTCCTCGAAGCTATGAGGACTCACCAATTCTTCAACTCTTCTAACACCTTGAAACTCTAGCCTCCAATAGCAACTCAAAGCTCCAACCCTACATTTGGTTAGAATGTAGGCAATATGCATTAGTACAAAAAGTACTATGCGTTAGTACAAAAAGTACTAAGTATGAAAGATAGCACAACATCATAAAAGCATCTCCAAATAGTTAGTCAACATAAGACATAAGCATAAGAGACAATAATGTAAACATAGGCATAAATCTCCAACATAAGCATCATATAAACAAGTCATCCAAAAACATAGTAAATGAGCATAGGAGAACATCATATTCATGATAAGGTCTCTCTACTTAGACCTAAAAGGTTACACACCTCAACCCTAAGTCTTTCATATTACAAGAGAACTACTTCACAAGCCACATCCAAGTATACGTGTGCAATGTAAGGATAGCATCCCATACTACCATCCAAGCTGAGTACCTCTCTTTCGTCATTCTTGGGAATAGTCCACCTTCATATTCAAGACCTAGGTTTTCATGTCATCTTAACATAATCTATATTCATGGTCCACTCTAAAGATTTTCTATGCCATAAAGGTACCATACTTCTAAGTAACCCTAAGACACACGTGTGCAATACATGAAAGGCATCCCATACTACCCTTCACACTAAGCATAGCCTTGAACTCATCCTAGTCATATCCACCCTACTTTGGCCTCCTTATTAACTTCACTCTCTTAACTAAGGAATCTCTCACCTTTAGTCAACTATCACTAGGAAAGGCAACTCTGGTCCAATCCTATCTTAAGGCTTCTCTTAAATGACCCTAAGTCATACTTTGTGCAATGCACTCTTAGCATCCCATAATACTAATCGTGCTAAGTATTACTTTTACGTCCTATTTCTAGTTCTTCTTGGTTTGGAACCTAGTTCCCCTCTTTATCTTTAGAACCCTATGAGATACTATTTTAAGCATGTCTAAGTCCGTCTATACTCTTGAACTCTATGAGTTACTTCATTAAGTAAGTCTTAGTTCATTACGCTTTGAACACTATGAGATGTTTCTAAAACATGTCTTAGTTCATAGGATATGGAGATCTCTACTAGGAACCTCAACTCAACTATGTGAAGGATCCCATCTCATGAGACCTAACTTTGGGAAGACCCACACTCTACTACGTAAGAGTTTCCCATTTTTTCTTGGATAGTCCTCACATCAACTAGGTGTGGCTCTCCTTTCTTCATGGAGTGCGGACCCTATCTTGTGTGACACTCCATCTCATTGTCAATATTGACTTGGAGCCAAGCATACACCCCCAAGGTTTACTTATTAAGCCTTGCTTAACACTCATCTCCCATGAAAGGATGTCTTTGACAACCAATCCATGTTCAAGTGATTCTATCACTTTCATCTAGCAAGCATTCCTAAGTTAGATTAGGTGAGTATAGGTTTTTCACCACAATCCAACCTAGTAGACTTCTATTCTCTTTTAGACTTTACTCTCATAGCCTTAGCATCACTAGGTAATCACATTAGCCTCACCCTAAGGCCCTAGCTATCATTATCACAAACCATACTCTCAAGGTTTCTTTCTAAATCTCTTATTTATACCTAGATTCCAAGGTAATTTAATTACATCTTTCAATACTAGGTGATTCAAGTCTCAATCAATCATAAAGGCTCAATGCTAACTTTACAAGTCAAGATCCTTCCTATTCAATCAAGTCTAGTTCAATACATTATTAGATGGTCCTAACTATGGTCCATTAGTATTCAAAACATTGATTTAGGAAGATCAAATTTGAACCTTCAAATTTGCTTCTATTGGCATAAACCCACAAAGATCACATTCATAAATTTAGATTAGGGTTTACCATAGAAATCACATGAAATCATCACATTATCTTTAATCAAAGTTAAATCAATCATAATTGGGTGATATCCACTAAATTGGAATCACACCCAGGCCCTACCCACAATGCAATCACAACCTTAGTCAAAATTGGGTTTTTGAGTTCACAATTGGGGGAAACTATGAGGGCTCCATGGGTGGAAGAACCCATGGATGATTAAGCTTCACATACCTTCAATCAAAGCCCCAAACAAGTCTTGAATCTGATGGAGAAAAGACCTAGATGCTTCCCCTTTTCTTCTTCTTCTATTCTAGAGAGAGGATTTCTTGGAGAGTAATTTGGGGGTCTTTAGATGAATGACTTCAAGTGATTAGTTTAGGGTCTATTAACTATTTATAGGAGGTAAATTAACTAATTAAGCATCCCTCTTAACCCCTCAACTAATTACTAAACTAACCCCTAAATACTAACTTAAAAACTTAAATCTGAAAACTGGGCAGACCTACGAGACCTCCACCTATGGAGAGTAGGTGGAATGACGGGCCGTTTTGTGCCTTCCCTGATTGGGTCTGGGACTTGGTCATGGGAACTAAGGCTTCCTAGACTAAGTCCTAACATATGGAGCAGACTTACGGGGCATCGCTTGAATTAAGGGGCATCACTTGCCTCCGTAGGTCAAGCTGTTTTTGACAGCTTTTGGCCAATGTTGGTCTCCTTCTCAAGAACCCCTAGGGTGGTCATTGAGGGGTCGCTCCTAGACATTTAACCCCTATTTATGTCCATATAAGTATAGGTGACATTTATCTTCATTTTAACCCTCATACAACACTCCAAAAGTCCACTACAAGACCCTACAACATACTAGTTCATCTCACTAGATCAACTTACTAGTTTCCGGGAGTTATGATCGTTTCTTGACGTTTGACCTCTAAAATCACCAAACTAACTTCAGAAGCCATTATTCATAATTTGGACATGTTTCCAACTATAAACTAACATGTGAGGCTCTAGATCAACCTATTAGATTTAGTTAAGCCTTAGCTAGGTCTTACTATATTTTTACGGGGTGTTACCCTAGATTTCTGGGTCGTTACACTAGAAGAAGCACACCTAAACGACCGGGTCCTAAACTTATAGAAAAATGTAAAAAATATGGGTTAGTACAAAATTGCACTAAGTGTGGAAGCCATGCATAAAAATCCTAAAAAAACATGCTAAACGGGACATTTTAGTTGAAACCATGCTATATACCAATTTTCAACATCATCTTTGAAAAAGTTGGAGAACGTAACTCACAAGACAACTCATGAATAATTCATCATAGCATAAAGTATATCAACATAATCACAAGCATAGCCTCCAACATAGACATAATGCAAACATCCATCATCATAAGACATAGTTCACATTCATGGTCAAATACCAAGATCATCTCATCATAATAGAACCATCACATAAGTAACCCTAAGTTATACTTGTGCAATGCATATATAAGATCCCATAATCCCATCTATACTAAGTACTACTTTTAGGGCACCATGTTCATGCTTATCATGCTTTGATCTCATGCATAGTTAATACTCATAGACAAGGAAACAGTCATGTTCAATAACTCATATCAAGGAAAGCCACACATAGCAACAATCCGTATAAAGCATGCATTAATTCATAACTCATCTTATATAAGAGAAACACACTGTGCCACTCTCAAAGTCTACTTGTGCCATGTATGTATAAAGTCCCACACCCTCTCTCACACTAAGAAGAACCTTTTGAGGAACCATAGTACTTAACTTGTGTTCATGTTCTTGTTCATGGAGGGAAATAGCCTTAACCGACATAGACCATGTGAGCTACATGGAATCCAGTGTACTCCCCCACACCGAAAAGATGTGTCTTACTTGCCTAAGGTAAAACTAGAGTTTGTTAGCTTATGTGGATCCACTAGTAAAGACGTATGTGGGCACATAATTATGGGATAGGGAGATTGCTTTTAGAATCCCAGACTTCTGGCATAGAAGGTTTCCATCTCATGAGATAACTGCTTTGCAAACCCGGACTGCCGGCGTAAAAGGATCCCATTGGGAAGATGGACTGCTGGCATAAAAGCTTCCATCTCATATTCATATCCATTCGGTGCTAGGCATATTTCCTATTAGTTTCATAGTAAGTAATAATTTAAGTTTATCTTTATGGAAGAATGCCTTAACACTCAATCCAATACAATAACATGGTTTCATGATAACTCATAAATTCATTTTGTGAGAATAGCCTTTCAACCTTAGAATCATTATTAAGTGAGTAACCCTTTCACATTATATTCACGGTGTGTTCAGGAGAAATAGCCTTTCAATCATCACAACAAGATTATCATTGTCATATACATTTCATACCTAGTCATGTGTAAGGGTGCATATGAGAAATAGCCTTTCAACAACACCCTAGGTTACATCATAGTCATGTTCATGCAATGAGTGTGTGTGTGTGTGATTGTGCTTTCAATGACACAACAACAACATTATCATCATAGACACTTCACTCTCAAAGTCTTTATAAAGCATGTACATAATATCATAATCAAGCATAGTTCTCATATCTTGCATTCAAGGATCATAAATCATATCAAATCAACATATCGAGCATTCATTATATTAGACATGGATATACTCATAATTCAAGTAGTTCATTCATTGCATTCATAAGCTCATGTACTGATATTGTAGGTCATGTAGGTATGGTCTTTACACAATAATGTCATATACAATTCAACCAAGCTTCTTAAAGCCTCAACATTAATAGATCATTCCTATTAGCTCTTACCCTTAAAGCCCTAGGAATCATTTTTATACTACAAGCCTTACTCTCAAGGAATATCTCACATGATCATCATGTATACCTAATTCTTAGGATAACCTAACCACATGCTTCATTCTCAACCAATTGTAGTCATATAGCATCATGTACACTCCATCTCAATACTACTAAACCATAGTCCATCATATAAGCCATAATATAATCAATTCATGTCTACACGATTTACTCATAATCAATTCATATCTAGGTCATCTAATCTAAGGCAATTCATAAAAAAATTCATCAATCCTAGAAGGGCACATATAAACCCTCAATTTGCCTCTTTCATGACATAACACTAGACTATATCAAATTCACCCTAGAACCTTTGATTAATAAAGAATACATATATAATAATACTAAAATCATGTAATTACACCATAAACAATTATTATTCACTGAATTGGACCAACATGTAACAATACCAACACTTTAAGATCCAAATTGGGAAAAATTAGGGATTTCATGGTTCCTGTGGGAATTCATCATAAAACTACAATAATTCATCAATTCAATCATAATCCCTCATAAATCAACCATTGAAAATGTTTTATAAAGGAGCCCATAACTTGGAGTGAAACCGTAGCTTTTTGGGGAAATTAAAAGCTTTGAAATAAGTTTGTAGGGACTCTATGGGTGAAAGCTACCCATAGATGAAATGCCACAATACCTTGATAATGAATCTTCAAAGAATTTGAGGAAGAAGCCTTGAATTCTCCAAACCCTATCTCCAATTCTACTCTTCTTCTTCTTTGAGTTTTAGAGAGATAAATATTGTGAGGAAGATGAACTTTTGGTTTGATTTGGGTGTTTGTGAAGAATGACTTAATTTAGGGAATTTTGTCTTAAAAAAAATTATATAGTGACCTCAAACTTACCTAAAATGACCTCACTTTAATTGGAATTAAAAAGGAAATGACCTAATTAACCTTCATTGAGTGACCACGCCCAGGTACCACGAGCCGAGATAATGACCACGAGTCGTGGTCCCAATCCTGAACTTGGGGCAGTAGCTAGGTACTTGGTTCCTTAAGTTTTCATGCCTAAGGCTTTTCCACGAGGGGCTTCACGAACTGTGGTCAAGACCACTGGCCATGGTCCCTCTCATGCTCCTTGAGGCACTAGTTATGATACTTGGGGCCTTTAGCTCAAATGCACAAGGCATCTTCACGAGAGGCTCCATGAGTCATGGTCCCTCTCGTAGACCTTGAGGCAGTATATAGGCCACTTGGTGGCTACTCCTCGATGTCCAAGGCAACTCCACGATGCCTCCCATGAGCTGAGGTCAAGTCCACTACCCGTGGTGATGGCCGTGAAGTTGGGGCATTATGCTCCAAGGTTGGAGCAGTCTTGGCCTTTGGTTTTGGCTTGGCCCCTTTTCCTTGGCACTTGACCTTTGGCCCTGACTCTTGTAGCCCTCATTTCAACTCTAGATGGTCTACTAATCCATGGGGGGGGGGTCATTTTATGATTCTTAACCCTTACGTTTAGCTCAAGATTAGCCTATTAGTTTCCGGAGTGGTTAATTATCTCCCCCTTGGAAACATTCATCCTCGAATGACGATCTAGATACCTTACGGAAATTAAGAATCAAGACTTGCATCCCATCATGCATGCAACATCAAAATAATGCATAATTTAAAGGAGGAAACATCAACTCCATCTCAAGATATAATCAATGAAACACAAGGAAGTGGGAGCTAGATGTACAACCCATTATGCACAAAACTCATTATTTCACATGATCATAGGAGGAACTACCTTCTCTAACTAAAAGCAAGCTCAACACAACATTATGGAGCCAATATTCCATTTCATCAAAAGCATATCAAAGCATGTTCATCAATTCATCTCATAAAGTCAAATATGCAATCATCATACTAAAATGCACAACAACATGAAGAGCATATAAATCATGAAAACTGATTTTATGCTAAACATGAATTCTCTCAAGAACTTGCATAACATAAGGGGATCATGGAAATTTCTAAAACACACTTGACTCCCAAAACATAAAACAAGCCCAAAAAAGAACTCTTGGTCTCAAACTAGAATAGGAATAGAAGAAAGAGATGAGGATATCGGGAGTCTCAATCAATATTGCTATCTAAGCATAGGATCTCCCCCTTGGGAGTATTCCCCCTACTAAGCCCTAAAATACTACTCCTTTCAAACAATCCCAAAGCATCACCAAAAAACATAATAACCTTACCGGGTTCTAAAACAAATAGAGGTCTAACAACCATGCATCCAAACCCTACCAAAGTTAAAAAGAGTAACTCTATGGAAAAAATAAATGGGACATCTTTTATACATCCTCATAGCCACCACGGAGTCACCAACCGGGGTAGAAACCAAAAAAGGTTCTAATAACTATTTCGGGGGAACATCAAACCTCATTGCCACATAAGGCATCACAAAAGATAAGGTAGTACCGGGATCCAATAAAGCATACACATTACTAAGAAAACTTTTACCTATCAGTACCTTCATCTAGAGAGTCTTGTAAGTTACTTCTAGACCAGAGTGCATAGAACTTACCTTGCCTTGGAGTACTAGTACCCGAACCACTTGGAGGAGCTTGCTTTCTCTAGCCTTAAGCAGCAGGCAATTTCTTATTAAGGGACCACTTCCACCACAACCATAGCATCCCTTCATGTCGGCTAGACACTTACCATCATACATTTTTCCATACCTAGCACAAGTAGGCTTAATCACATAAGATCCACTACCACTCACTCCTTGAGATTTAGGGGTAGGTACCCTCTCTTGGTTAAATATTAGGGGAACCTTAGAAGAGCTTTGTCCATAAAATCTTTCTTGAGAGGAATTATCATCATCAAGCCTATACCTCTTTGTTCCTCTAGACCTCTCTTCAAGTTTCTTATTTTCAAACCGTTAAGCATGAATCACAAGACATTCAATATTCATATCATTCTCAAGCATAACCATACTACATTCTTTTTCTATAAAGTCAGACACACCCGACACGAACTTACTCATGTTCATCCTAGGGTTGGCCACTATGGATGAAGCATATCTTAACAACTTAGTGAACGTCCGAGCATACTCCTCAACACTCATACTACCTTGGCGAAGGTTAATAAACTCAATTATATTAGCCTCTCTCATCTCTAAAGGGAAAAAACATATCAAGAAACTAATTCTTAAATCTTTCCCATTCCATGGAACCCACTTTTATCGGCCTTGCTTCTGTCTATTTGTTAAACCAAAGTTGAGCAACATCCTTCAATTGATAAGCGGCCAATTCTGCCTTTTTTACCAGAGTCACTCCCATAAAATTCAACACCATAGAAATCTCATCTATGAACTCTTGAGGATCTTCCTCCATCTTTGACCCATAGAATTTTGGAGTTTCCATCCCAACTTGAGTCAACAGTTGAAAACCATACCTAATCTTCTCATTAGAAATTAAGTCAATCGGAACTTGAGGAGCTTGAGGAGGAGCTCCTTGATCAACATTGTCTCCTTCAAATCCACTGGTGAAAGCTCCTTCAGTAGTCTTATCATGTAGACCACTGGGTAAGGATTAGAAAAAAGAGCCTATAAGGTTAAACTCTATCGCACGACTTAAGAGTAATGAAAAAGTGGAATTTCCTAAGCAACTTGTAGCCTCTCATTCATAAATGTGGTGCGCTTCACACTATGAAAAAGACTCTACTAGATGTGGCTTATGAGACATTATCCTAGAATCATTCTAAACGTTGTGCTCTGATTACCAAGTTTGTCACAACCCAGGGGTACCCCTATATGTAACACAACGTACTCGACCCCGAAGGGGTCTCATACAAGCCCTTAGCATATCATGACATAATATGAATATACATGATGCAGAATTTAATACTTTTTACAATCAAAGTCTTTTCATAAAATTGAAAGGAAGTCTAGACATTGTCTCAATAACCATCTAATATAATCGAGTATAAACAGAATGTACAAAAAGACACTAAAATGAACAACTTCTGTTCTTGAACTATGAGGACTCACCAAAAGCGACCCCGAAGGGGTCTCATACAAGCCCTTAGCATATCATGACATAATATGAATATACATGATGCAGAATTTAATACTTTTTACAATCAAAGTCTTTTCATAAAATTGAAAGGAAGTCTAGACATTGTCTCAATAACCATCTAATATAATCGAGTATAAACAGAATGTACAAAAAGACACTAAAATGAACAACTTCTGTTCTTGAACTATGAGGACTCACCAAAAGCGTGGAGAGAATCAATCCAAGCTTTGAACACTAGGAGAAGCACACCTCAACGACCGGGCTACACTTATAGAAAAATGTAGAAAATATGGGTTAGTACCAAATTGCACTAAGTATGGAAGCCGTGCATAAAAATCTTTAAAACATTCTAAAAGGAAATTTTTAGTTGAAACAATGCTATATGACAATTTTGAACATCATCTTTGAAATAGTTGGAGAACGTAACTCACAAGACAACTAATGAATAATTCATCATAGCATAAAGGATATCAACATAATCACAAGCATAGCCTCCAACATAGACATGATGCAACCATCTATCATCATAAAGTATAGTTCACATTCATGGTCAAATACAAAAATCATCTCATCATAATAGAACCATCACATAAGTAACCCTAAGTTATACTTATGCAATGCATATATAAGATCCCATATACACTAACTACTACTTTTAGGCCACCATGTTCATGCTTATCATGCTTTGATCTCATCCATAGTTAATAATAACAGACAAGAAAACAATCATGTTCAATAACTCATATCAAGGAAAGTCACTCATAGCAACAATCTATATAAAGAATGCATTAATTCATAACTCATCGTATTTAAGAGAAACACACCATGGACACTCTCAAAGTCTACCTGTACCATGTATGAATGAAGTCTCATACACCCACTCACACTAAGTAGAACCTCTTGAGGAACCATAGTACATAACTCGTGTTAATGTTCATAGTTCATGTTCTTATTTATGGAGGGAAATAGCCTTAACCTACATATACCATGTGAGCTACATGGAATCCAGTGTACTTCCCCACACCGAAAAGAGGAGTCCTACTTGCCTAAGGTAGAACTAGATTTTGTTAGCCTAGGTGGATCCACTAGCTAAAGACCTATGTGGGCACATAGTTATGGGTTAGGGAGACTGCTTCTAGAAACTCAAACTTCTGACGTAGAAGGTTTCCATCTCATGAGATAACTATTTTGGGAAGCCGAACTCATTCATTGTATGCATAAGCTCATGTACACATATTGTAGGTCATGTGGGTAAAGTCTTTCCACAATAATGTCATAACCAATTCAACCTAGATAATAGCTTCCTTCTTAAATCCTCAACATTCACAGCTCATTCATATTAGATCTTTCCCTAAAAGCCCTTGGAATCATTTTCATACTACAAGCCTTACTCTCAAGCAATACCTCACATGATCATTATGTATACCTAATTCTTAGGATAACCTACCCACATGCTTCATTCTCAACAAATTGTAGTCATATAGCATAATATACAATCCATCTAAATACTACTAAACCATGGTCCATCATATAAGCCCTAATCTAATCAATTAATGTCATCAAGTTTTACTTATAAGCAATTCATAAAGAAGTTCATCAATCCTAGAAGGTCACGTCTAAACCCTCAATTTGCCTCTTTCATGACATAACACTAAACTATATCAATTTCACCCTAGAATCTTAGGTTAATCAAGAATACATATATAATCATACTAAAATCATGTAATTAAACCATAAAGAATTATGATTCACTGAATATGACCAACATGTAATAATACCCACACTTTAAGATCCAAATTGGGGAAAAATAAAGGGATTTTATGAGTTCTGAGGGGAATTCATCATAAACCAACAATAATTCATCAATTAAATCATATTCTATCGTAAATCAACCAATAAAAACGTTTTAGAAAGTAACCCGTGACTTGGATTGAAACTCTATCTTTTTGGGGAAATTGAAAGATTTGAAATCAAGTTTTAAAGGGACTCTATGGGTGAAAGCTACCCATAGATGAAAAGCCACCATACCTTGATAATGAATCTTCAACGAATTTGAGGAAGAAGCCTTGAATTCTCCAAACCCTAGCCCCAATTCAACTCTTCTTCTTCTTTGAGTTTTAGAGAGAGAAATATTATGAGGAAGATGAACTTTTGGTTTGATTTGTGTGTTTGTGAAAAATTAATTAGTTTAGGGAATTTTGTCTTAAAAACGACATATATAGTGACCCCAAACTTACCCAAAACGACCTCACTTTAATTGGACTTAAAAAGAAAATGACCTAATTAACTTTTCATTAAGTGACCACGCCCAGGTACCACGAGGGGTCCCAGGAGCCATAGTCATGACCACGATCCGTGGTCCCACTCTTGAACTTGGTGCAGTAGCTAGGCACTTGGTGCCTTAAGCATTGATTCCCAAGGCATTCCCACGAGGGACTCTACGTTCTGTGGTCCGTCTCGAGGTCTTTGAGGCACTAGCTATGCTACTTGGGGTCTTTAGCTCAAATTCGCAAGGCATCTTCACCAGGGTCACCACGAGTCGTGGTCCCTCTCATGGACCTTGAGGAAGTAACTAGGACACTTGGTGGCTACTCCTCGATGGCCAAGAAAACTTCACGAGGCCTCCCACTAAAATGCACAGGAACATGAGGAACATATAAATCATGAAAACTAATTGTATACTAAACATGAATTCTCTCAATAACATGAAAAATTTAAGGGGATCATGGAAATTTCTAAAACACACTTGACTCTCAAACCATAAAACGAGCCTAAAAAGGAACTCTTGGTCTCAAGCTAGAATAGGAATAGAATAAAGATATGAGGATATCAGGACTCTAAATCAATCTTTCTATCTAAGCATACCATCTCTCCCTTGGGAGTAAGCCCCCTACTAAGACCTCAAATACTACTCCTTGAGAGTTCGTATAGGCTTATTCACAAGGGAGAGATGTTGTGGTTAGATAGCAAGGTAGTTGAGTGTTCTTGATGTTCATGATTTAGGTTGGCTTGAAATTCTCACCTTGAGAGGTGTAGTGAGTTTGGGAAGTTTAGTCCCTGTTTTCTAGGCTCCTATGAGATCTTGAGTGGTGTTGGTAAGGTTGCCTGTGAACTAGAGTTGCTTAATGAGTGGCACCGGTGTATCCAGTTTTCCATAGCTCTGGGATATAGAAATGTGTTGGAGATCCTTCATTCATAAATTCCTTAAGAAGAGTTGGGAGTTAATGAAAATTCCTCTAATTTAGAAATACCGGTAGGGATCTTAGACCGGCAAGTTATGAAATAGAAGAGTAAGAAAGTTGTTACCATGCAAGTGTTAATGAGTGGTCTTTTAGTGAGGGTTTTAGCTGAGGGTGCTACTTGGGAGGCCAAGGGCCAATGAGAAGTCTCTATATCCTCATCCTTTTCCTTGTATTACTCATTTAGCATTAAGATAATGAGTTCCTCATGATTTGTTCTTCATGTGAAGATATGTGTGTTCTAGATATTTTTATGATTTTCTTATGTTGTGCATGTTCATGAAGACCTGTCTTTAGAAGAAAAATGAGTTTGCATAATTTTTTTACTCATGTTGTAGTCTATTGAGTATAAGTTGCATCTAGGCTTCATGAGATGAATTAATCAGCATGCCTTAGTTTGGAGTTGAGAGATTCCTCCTTAAATAAATGATTTTTGAGATTAAATCGCATATGAATTCCATGGGTGTATGTGAGCATGTTTTAGTTCAGAGATGGTAGTTCCTCACTGAACATAAGTAGATGTTGAATTCCATGCACTTTTGGGTTGTTATATGTAGTTCCTACTTCCTTATGTTCCATTGAGTAAGTTTAGCTTGGAGTTAAAGTTTTCCTCCTTTGTTTATGTGCATTTAGATGTGTTGCATGCATGATGGGTTGCTATTCTAGAGTCGTGACCTTAAGAAGTCCCTAGAATGTCATTTGAGGATGAATGTTCCCAAGGGGGAGATATTGTAACACCCTAGAAACTACTAGGCTAAACTAGAGCTTCACGTTAGGGTTAGAGTTGTGAATTTAGCTTCCTATACTTAGAATAGAGGTTTTTGGGTTATAATGTGAAAGTACGACTTCCCAAGGACCAATAAAGGGTCCTTGAGGAGGACCCTACCAAAACAGCCCAAAAAAGCTGCCCAAGGCAGTGCACCCACGAAAGGGACCCATACCCCATAGGGGGATCCACGCCCCGTGGGTTAGGGGTCGTAGATCAGGGTCCCAGAAACAGGTTGCAGGACCACCACCCATGGATGACCAGCACACCCCGTTGGTCCACCCATGGCCCGTGGGCGTGGTCTCTTAGGTGAGGCAATGGTCATGTTTCAAGCAGTTAAGTGAAGACTTAGTGGAAATTTCTGAAATTAATTAAGGGTTCAATGGTGCCGTTTTAACCTTACTTAGGACACCTATATAAATACTTTAGACCCTTAATTTAGTGATTCCAAATCATTATTCTAAACCCACCAAAAAGGACCCAAATTCTCTCCAAGAAATCCTCTCTCTAGAAAGAAGTAGAAGAAGAACAAGAACAAGAAGAAGAAGAAGAAGAAGGAGGGTCAAGCTAGGTAAAATTTCTCCAATCTTCCAATATTTTTGAGGGCTTTATAATCAAGGTATGATATCTTATTCATCCATGGATTCTTCCATCTATGGAGTCCCATAGTTATTCCACAATTGTGAAGATGAAATTCCCAATTCAAGTTAGGGTTCCTTCAAATATTATGGGTTAAGATGAATATGAATCCAATTGAGTGGATATTGATTGTTTATGATTTAATTAGTAGTGAATCATTTTAATATGATGAAATTACTTGTTTTCCATGTCTAACCCTAGTCGAATTGATGAAATTGAAGTAAGTGGGTTTATGCCTTAAAAAGGGAAATTGAGATTTTAGAGATCTTCTAGGGTTGATGATATGTGTAGTAATTGCTTGAGAGTAAAAGCATGTAGATATTAATTGAATTATATTAAAGTATATATGATGGATCATGATTAGTAATGCTTGAGATTTAGCCTTTACGATGATATTCAACTAGAGAAAACAGGGCTCAAATCAATTATAAGATATTCAACTTAGTGAAATAAGGCTAAACTCAATAATAAGATACTCGACTCTTGGGACTCAACTCTGGATACTCAACTCAATATAAAGCAACAATAAAAGATGAAGTATATAGAAAGCTTTGAAAACAGTAGATAAGAACTTAATGTATTAGAAAATACAATGTAACTCTATTTGTATGAAAGAATAAAAAATAAATTTTGTTTGTATATAAAAATACAAAATAAACTCTGTGTATATAAGAATACAAAATATCTCTGTGGTATTTTCTCTAATTGACAACCATTACTATGAGCTATGTGATGATACATCGTCTTGCCTCACACTGTCAGGGCCGTCCTATAATTTTCCGGGGTATAGAACCTACTCACTAAAAGGATCCACTAGTCTATGCTAAAATCATTAAGCAATCATCTAAAAAGTATGACCCTTTTCTACCTATGTTGGCTACACGGTTTATGGAGACTTTGAATTTTCTAAACTCAAACTTGTCCCCATATGGGTGCTCAATACTACTCCCAAAATGTAAATAGATCATATGTTTAAGAAAACGTAACTTTTCCTGTTGTTTGAGATTATTACTCAAAAATCATTCTCTTAAAAGAGAGGGTACTCAAAACTGCTCAACACTCTTTTGGAAATCTCAGTTTCCTCTGATCTTAAATGTGAAAAAATTTACTCTTTGGGAATACTTAGTTCCCATATATCATTTTAAAGAAAATGAACTGAACTCTTCTCTTTCTCAAAAACATTTCAAAATCATATTATAATATGATCATTGATGACTCATGGAGTCATACTATATAAATATTAATGGTATATCTAGATACCATACTGCTCATACATTCATAGCATACTCGATTGTCATATTAATCATGTTTTAGAAAACTCTTTTCTCAAAACTCATCTTT
The DNA here is from genome assembly GCF_900185275.1 of Solanum verrucosum. NCBI lineage: Eukaryota > Viridiplantae > Streptophyta > Magnoliopsida > Solanales > Solanaceae > Solanum > Solanum verrucosum. The sequence goes on from NW_026020627.1 coordinate 249,131, forward strand.
AATTTCTCTAAACTTAGCTTAAGAACTCAAGTGTTGGCTTAAAAAAGCTTTTTAAATTTATAACTCAAATCATAGGGTTCATGTGATTATGAACATGAACGACTCAACTCAGGGATCTTAATAGCAATAAAGAACCTCAGTACTCAGAACTCAAGACTCACTAATACTTGTCATCTCTAAACTACTCAACTCATACGGTTTAGGCGGAATTATGGGCATGAAAAGCAAAACTCAACGGCTTAATGGGTAACATGTAGTAGTCCCATAAGTAGGAATATAATCTTAGAAGGATTAGGAACTCAATTCTCAAAGACTTAGAACTCAAAGATGCTACTCCTCTCGAAGATACTTAATATATGGAGTTCATGCGAGATTTATGAGCATGAAGGAATCGACTCAAGGGTCTAAAGAACATTATGGAACTCATGTATACGACTCTTCTCATTCTCATTCTTACTTCCTCAAAATATAGTTCAAATCGATAGTTGATCTCAAAGGATTTACAATTGAACTAAAGGGCTTTCTTGAACTCTTCTCTTAACTATCTCTTGAATTTGAATTATGGATTCAAGAGTTATGATTCATGATATGAAGGATCTCATTATGATAATATAGACTCATGAACACACTCTCCTCATTCTAATTCTCACTTGCTTGAGTCTTGAAACGAGTTATTAGAAATTTTTGAAGACTCCCCAAAGAGAATCAAATGGACTTTCTCAAAATGTTCAAAAGAACTCTCAAGACTTAACTATGAACTCTACCTTGAATTTGAATTATGAATTCAAGGTTATGATTCATGTTATGAATGATTTCTAGGTGCTTAGAAGTAGTTTAGAGTAGTTAGAATCAAAAGGGAGTAAAGGTACAATTTAAAGGGACTCAAACAAGATAACTAATGGAAAAGGACTGGGGGTAGGTGACCCTAGCGAATTCCTAGCACGGGGCGCCAGACCCTTAACTTCAGAGGCTGCTTATTTCTGCACTGTTGGGGGGCCACCAGGCAAAATTTTAACGAATTTCGTCTCATTTCCTTATTTTTATTCACTTCTAATCAATTTATTTTCTCAAGTTTTCCTTAGATTCAATTATCCAACCTAAATACACACTAATCCACTCCAAACAACACTCCAATCATTAACTTTCATCGCAAGAAAATGAACTTCAAGAACACTTATCAAGAACTTAAATCTTTCAATCTTTATGGAAAAATTCGAATATGAAAATCATGTTTGGCATGTGGGTGACCGAAACCAACACTATGTAAACTTACATACCTCTTAGGGAATAAACCCATTTTGGAAATCCGCAACAAAACCCTAGGTGTATATTAGGAATAAACCCATGTCGAAAATTCGCAACAAACCCATCGCTTTGATCCTCTCCTCTTTTCTCTTCTTGAACTCTCAACTAAAACTCTAGGCGTATATTAGGATTAAATAATTGGAACTAATCAGATTACACTCCTAAAAACTTACATGAATTAAATCTGATTGGGTAAAGGAAAGACCAAACTAGCCCTCACTATTTTTGGGTAACTTTTCTTAATTAAACAGCATGTCTTTAAAAGGGAATATCTCACTCATCCCACCATGAAACTTATAAAACTCGGTGGCGTTGGAAATATAATTCAAAGACCTTTCATTTTATATCTTATAAGCCACTTAACTCATCATGTGCTAAAAGTTATGGTTGTTTGAAGTTGACCCAAAACATAGAAGAACTTAGGAAGGACTTGAATGAATTCTCTTTAATTCTTTTTGGAACTCAAGGTTCTACATCTAGTTACCTTAATACTCAAGAAGTTTTAAATTCCTCGGTAAAATCCTACGCACAACGAAGGATAGTTCGAGTCTTAGTTCAAAAAAATGTATTGGGTGTTAGAAAAAGTAAAGACTTTTATAATAACAGTGAAAAAATTTGGCGAATTATCTTTCTCTAGGCGGCTGGTGATAGCATACAGATGGTTTTCTCCTCTTCTTGTACCTGAAGTAGCTCCTCTAGGTGCAGCTCTGTCTCTTGGAGCCGCTGAAGAAGATTGAGCTCTATTGCTCCCATAATCACTCCCTTACTTGTTCTTAGGGCACTATATCATGAAGTGACCTACTTGACCACACTTGAAGCAACTAGTGGAGACATCACGACACGCTTCTGGGTGGTTTCTACCACACTTAGGACATGTAGGAGTCCAATTACCTCCTTGTGCTACACTACCCTAAGATTGTGTAGGTCTAGCTCTGAAGTTTTGAGAATTCTGATTCTTGAACTCACCTTTGTTCCTTGGTGAAGGTGCACTAGCAGATGATGGAGCACGTCCAGTTGGCCTTTGCTGAAAAGATGACTGATTCACATTACCCCTTTGCTACCCGGACTCATTACCTACTGTATTGGCCTTCTTGTTCCAGAACTCTTCTCTATATCTCAACTTATGCACCTCAACGTGATGCACATGGATCTTAAGTCTTGCTATGTCCATGTCCCCTATCATCATAGCAGCCTTACCCTCTTTGCTTGACAGAAGAGACAACCTAGACACAAACAAGCTCATCTTGCTCCTCATATCAGCAACCATCACCAGAGCATAGCGGGATAGTTAGTTAAGTTGGGCTATATTATGGCACACTCATGGATTCCTAGTTCAAGTTAAGGAACTCTCTTACCTTTACATCCCTCAATTCACGAGGAAAGAAACACGCAAAGAAAGCCTCTTGGAAAATAACCCAACTCACAATTGGTGCACCCTCAGCTCTACTCTTTTTCTATTAGTCATACTAGACTCTAGCAACACCTTTTAGTTGGTATGCAACTAGTTCCACATGCTTAACATCTACTATATGCATCAACTCCAATATTTTCTGCAACTATTCCACAAAGTTCTCTGAATCATCAGTGAAACTTGAACCGGTGATGTCTAGAGGAATCATCATTTAGAACTCACGGATCCTGGATGTATCAGCCACATCTGGTCGATTCCCTCTTTACTGAACTTATTTATTGGCCACCACTTGACTCAACATTCAGATAGCATCCTGAAACTCAGCATTAGTGACCTCTCCTTGGGGTTGCACTTCAGGTGCATTGGGTACCCCTTGATACTAGGGATCAATATTCCTCATAGCAGGACGACCTCAAATAAATCTTCGTGGATACATGATCTTAAAAGATACACGCAATCACGAATGAGAAATAGACTTTTATAGAGTTAAACTCTATTGCACGAAAAGAGTATGAAAGAAGGGAATTGTGTCTTAAATGTCGCAGCCTCCTAATTATTAATGTGGCACGTTTCACACCTGTAAATAGGACTTTACAGACGTGGCTCCATAGACACCCTAGGGCTTTTGAACACTGTGCTCTGATACCATGTTTATCATGATCGAGCCTACACCCCGGACACGAGTGGCACTCGAGAACCATTGTTGGTCCCCAAACGAACCCTTGTCGTGACTCATTACTCAGCAAAAGACTTTACTCGATTGAAATTGCAATTTAAACCAAACTCAACTCATAAGGTGTAACACCCGTATCCTAGAGTGATCAGATTGCAAAAATTAGAAGTTGCAGGTGCCACGGACGGGCACCACCCACAGACCGTACGTGGGGTCCGTAGATGGCCACCTACAGCCCTCCCTGGAATCAGCCCAGAAAATATTCAAAGGCATCACCCACAGCCGGGCCCATGGACTGGGTTCTGGTTCGTAGATCGAGGCCCCAAAATTCTAGTCACTAAAGCCGAACGACGGCTGAATAGAACAGACCGTCGGTCCATCCACAGTCTGTCAGTTGGCTTGACAAATTTTATGTCAAGGGTCATTTGGTCTTTTCCTTATGTGTTGGACCCGTAATCTACATTGTTTAACCACTATACTACTTAGTTTTGGTCAGTTTTAGCCTAGTAACTTAATTAGAACTTTCCCTAGTAAACTCATTCACCAAAAATTCATCAAGTTGAACGAAAAGAAGGAGAAAGAGTTGACCAAGCCCTAGTCCAAGACCGCAATATGTTTTCATGAGTTTCAGCCCCAAAATCGATAGTCAGGTCGCATGGGGTTCCTTTTTCTATCATCTCAGATAGAGGTCCTCAGTTTACCCTTCATTTATGGAAGTCATTTCAAAAAGGTCTTGGTACTCAGGTTGATCTTAGCACAACATTTCATCCACAAATGGATGGTCAGGCAGAGCATACCATTTAGACCTTAGAGGACATGCCAAGAACTTGTGTGATCGATTTCAAGGGTAGTTGGGATGATCACCTTCCTCTTATAGAGTTCGCCTACAATAATAGCTACCATTCCAACATTCAGATGGCCCCTTATGAGGCATTATATGGGAGTAGATGCATATCTCCAGTTGGTTGGTTTGAAGTAGGTGAAATAGCCTTGATAGGGCCATATTTGGAGAAAGTACAGCTCATTAGAGATAGACTTAAGATAGCCCAGAGTCGCTAAAAGTCCTATGCAGAGGTAAGGAGAAGGGACTTGGAGTTGCAAATTGAAGATTGGGTTTTCCTGAAAGTGTCACTTATGAAGGAGATGATGAGATTTGGCAAGAAATGGAAGCTCAGTCCTCGATATGTAGGACCTTACAAGATCTTGAAAAGGGTTTGAAAAGTGGTTGAGTTAGAGTTACTAGCAGAACTAGAAGCAGTTCATCCAGTCTTTCAGATTTCGTTGCTGTGGGTGATCCAACATCTGTAGTACCTTTAGAAAGTGTGGTTGTGAAGGATAGTTTCACTTATGAGGATATGCTAGTTGAGATTCTTGATCATCATGTTCGAAGGTTGAGAAACAAAGAAGTTGCTTTAGTGAAGGTTTTATGGAGGAGTCAGTCCGTAGAGGGAGCTACTTGGGAAGCAGAAGCAGCCATGAAGGCCAAGTATCCTAATCTCTTTCATTTCAATTCCATTCTAGCTTGAGGTAATAGTTCCTCTCTAGTTTTTTAGTCATGCATGTGTAGCTTCAGTCCTAGATCAGACCATGGACCGTGGTCCTGGTCCGTGGATCGATACCCCTGATTTCAACTACTAGAACCCTATCGATGGTTTACCAGAACGGACCGTTGGTTCATCCACGGTCCGTCGGTCTAGTCCGTCAGTGACCCCCGACAGCTTTTAAGTCACGGGTCATTTAGTCTTTTCCCTATGTATTGGACCCCCAAACTACATCGTTTAACCACTAAATTATGTGGTTTTGGTCAGTTTAAGCCTAGTAACTTAATTAGAATCTACCCTAAGCGAGTAATTTACCAAAATTTAAAAAACTTAGAACCTAGAGAGAAGAAAGAGTCAACCAACCTCTCTCCAAGAACGCAACAGTTTTTCATTAGTTTCAGCCCCAAAATAGAAAGATTTCTCCATGGAATTCATCACCAGGTATGTGGAATTTAACTAGTGGGTTCCTTCAACCCATTAGGTCCCTAGAATTCAGTCAGATTCTTGATTCCCTTCATATTACCTAGACCTAGGGTTTCTATAATTTCAACAAGCTATTATAAATTAGTTACTTTAATGTTCCTAATCAAATTATCATGATTTTAGTATTGTTTTGCGTAGATTCTTTCATAAATTCAGAACCCTAGCTATGTAGTTCTTTTAGTTCATGATTTACACATGCTAGGTCAGTTATCTCAGTTATACAAGTGTCAGTTAAGATTTTTTCATTATCATTATATTAATGTTGCATTTTCAGAAAGTCTATAAATATTTTGAGCTATCCAGTATTATAGAAATTCAGTCATAATGTGTTAATTACATAATCAATTGGGAGTAGCTTAATACCGAGTGGACTAGGGTCAGTCACCCTTAAGTCCTAGAACTACGTGCCCAGTAGGTTGTAAGTCCCCTCTATGGGCATTAATTTAGTGATCACGCTAGTCATTCCTCTATACCTATGGAAGGGTATATTTGGTCTTCTCGATGGGGCCTATACATTGGATTCCACATTTAGCTCATATGGTTTTATGTCAGTTATTAGTAGCTCCCTTACAGTCAGATTCTATTTCATTGACCATGTTATAAGTTACAGTCAGATTTCAGTCTCAACATGTTATAAACTTGGTCATTGCATTCAGTCATTTCATGTTCAGTAATTTCAGCATAGTATCATGTTTCTCTCATGTCATTGCTCAATTATATGCTTTGTTTAGGTATGTTTTTATTCAGCTTTATTATATCCTACATGCTTAGTACCTTTCAAGTACTGACGCATACTCTGCATTACATCTTCTCATGATGTAGGTTCAGGTCCTCAACTTCTAGATCACGCATAGATCGGTCCTCGATCTTCAGGTCAGCAGTATAAGTAGTGAGTCCTGTTTAGCTGGGGCATGTACCATCATTTTAGTTTATCTCATGATTTAGCTTCCGCACAATCATTTCTTAAGTCAGTTTATTTAGTATGCATATGATATGCCAACAGGGTTAACTTGGGGTCACTCGTGATCCTAGGTCCCGTGTTTGAGCCCTAAGGTAGCTTCGGGGCGTGACAAACTTTGTATCAGAGCAATAGGTTTAAAATTCCTAGGATGTCTAAAAAGTCGCACTAAGTAGAGTCCTTTTTCATGGATGTGAAGTACACCGCATCCAATGAGAGGGAGGCTACGAAGTGTTTTAGGAAAACTTCACTCTATTTGTTACTCTTATCGTGCGTGAGGTATGATCCAATTTCCTCCTTCTAATCTGTCGTTATGCACTTAGTATCATTCCTTCTCCTAGAGCTTACACAAGGAATGCTAATGCACGCAATGCTAATGTAGCTCTTCCAGTCCCATATCAAGAAGTTTTGAATGCTGAGTTTCAGAACACTATTCAGCTTTTGTCTTAGAGTGTGACCAAGCATAACAATCAGCAGGCCCCAGTTCCTGCCAATGCTAATCATGGGTCAACTGCAGCCATGGTCTGTGATTTTGTTAGAATGAATCCTCCTTAGTTTCTAGAATCGCAGATTGGTGATGATCCCCAAAACTTCATAGATGAGGTCAAAAAGATCTTTGGAGTGATGCACGTGACTAGAAATGATAGGGTGGAGTTATCATCTTACCAACTTAAGGATGTAGCTCACATCTGGTATACTCAGTGGAAAGCGAACATGGTTGCGGATGTGGCTCATATCACTTGGGAGTGTTTTATGAGATATTTCTGGATAGGTTCTTCCCAAGAGAGTTGAGAGAGGAAAGAGCTCAAGAATTCATGAATTTGAGGCAAGGTAACATGACAGTCCAAGAGTAAGGACTCAAGTTCACCCAACTCTCCAGGTATGCTCCTCACATGGTTGCTGATTCCAGGGCTCAAATGAACAAGTTTCTGTATGGGGTATCCGATTTGGTGAATACAGAGTGTAGGAATGCTATGTTGCTGGAAAATATGAACATCTCTAGGCTTATGACTCATGCTTAGAAAGTTGAGGGAGATAAGCTTAGGGAACAAGCTAAGGAGAATAAGAAATCTAGGATAGGCAACTATTAGTATTCTCAACATAAATCGGGTGGTGGAAATCGCTCGCAGTTTCAGCAGAAGTCTTCAGCACCTGCACCTTCATCAGCTAGTGTTCAATCTTCCAGGTTTCGACAAGATTATAAAGGTAGGGCATCATGCTCTAAATGTTAAGGGAGTGTTTCAGGCACCAGAACCTACCCAACTTGTCCAAAGTGTAGTAAGAACCATCCGAGCAAGTGTCTTGCGAGAAGGGAAGGATGCTTTGGGTGTGGTTAGTTTGGTCACAGGTTGAGAGATTGTCCTTTTATGAAACAAGGTTAAGGAGGCAATAATGGTAGGGCACAGTCTACAACTTCAACAGCACAAGCAGGTCGCCCGACTAAGCAAGGTAACTCATCTGGTACAGGTGGCAGATAGCACCAAAAAAGGTTGTATGCTCTTCAGGCTCACTAGGATCAAGAAGATTCTCTTGATGTAGTCACTCTTCTGTTACGAGTCTTTAACTTAGATGTTTATGCTTTGTTATAACCAGGGACTACTCTTTCCTTTGCAACTCCCTATATAGAAGTAAACTTCGATATCAGTCCAAAAAATCTCTCAGAACCCATCTCGGTCTCTACTCCAGTCGGTGACCCAGTTATAGTTAGACGGGAATTCAGTAATTGCCCTATCACAGTCTCCCAAAAAGTCACCTCAGAAGATTTTGTAGAGTTAGAAATGGTAGACTTCGATGGCATTCTAGGCATTGATTAGTTACATTCCTATTATGCCTCAATCGATTGTAGAACAAGGATCTTTCGTTTCCAGTTTCCAGACGAACCAATCTTAGAATGGAAGGGTAGTAGCTTAGAACCTATGGGTCGATTCATTTCTTACCCTAAAGTCAGAAAGATGATCTCTAAGGGTTGTCTCTATTATCTAGTTTGGGTTAAGGATTCAAGCTCCGAAACCCCTACTCTTGAGTTGGTTCCAGTAGTTAATGAGTTCCCATGAGTGTTTCCAAAAGATCTTCCCAGAGTTCCTCCCATAAAGGAAATCAACTTTGGAATTGATCTCCTTCCAGATACCCATCCTATTTTTATTTCTCCTTAAAAAATAGCTCCAGTCGAGCTTAAGGAATTGAAAGAACAGTTGAAAGACCTTATACATAAGGGTTTCATCAAACCCAATATTTCCCCATGGGGTGCACCAGTGTTGTTTTTTGAAGAAGAAAGATGGTTCTCTTAGGATGTGCATTGACTATAGGCAGTTGAACAAAGTCACAATCAAGAATAAGTATCCCCATCCCCAAGATTGATGAATTGTTTGACCAACTTCAGCGTGCTAGTCATTTGTGAAAAATAGACCTCAGATTCAATTATCATTAGCTCGGAGTCAGAGATAGTGACATTCCAAAAACAACCTTCAGAACTCGGTATGGTCATTATGAATTTGTAGTTATGTCATTTGGACTAACCAATGCTCCTGCAGCCTTCATGGATTTGATGAACAGAGTGTTCAAACAATATTTGGACTTGTTCGTTATCGCCTTTATTGATGATATCCTCATTTACTCTAGGAATGAAGAAGAACATGTGACTCAATTGAGGGTTGTCCTGCAAAACTCTCAAAGATCGCCAGTTATTCGCTAAGTTTAGTAAGTGTGAGTTTTGGTTGCAGTCTGTTGCGTTCCTTGGACATATTGTGTTTAGCGAAGGGATCCGAGTGGATTCTCAGAAAAATAGAAGCAATGAAACAATGGCCCAAACCTACCTCTCATACAAATATCAGAAGTTTCTTGGGTTTGGCTAGCTATTATAGAAGGTTCATGGAAGGATTTCTATCCATAGCCTCTCTAGACTAAGTTAGCTCAGAAAAAGGTTAAGTTTTAGTGGTAAGATGATTGTGAGAAAATCTTCGTAGAACTGAAAACTATGTTGACTACAACTCCTGTTTTGACTCTACCTGAGGGTTCAGACGTTTATGTGATCTATTGTGATTCATCCAGAGGCAGCCTAGGTTGTGTGTTGATGTAGCGAGGTAAGGTTATATCTTATGCCTCTAGACAGCTTAAGGTGCATGAGAAGAATTATCTGACTCATAAACTCGAGCTTGCAACAATGGTGTTTGCACTTAAGATTTGGAGACATTACTTGTGTGATGTTAACGTAGATGTGTTCAAAAACCATAAAAGCCTTCAGTATGTGTTCACCTAGAAATAGTTGAATCTTCACCAGAGAAGATGACTTGAGTTCCTCAAGGATTATGATATGAGTTTGCATAATCATCCTGGTAAGGCTAATGTAGTAGCAGATGCTCTTAGTAGACTATCTACGAGTAGTGTAACACATGTGGAGGAAGAAAGAAAGGAATTAGCAAAAGATCTTCACAAGCTTGCTCGCTTAGGAGTTTGCCTTATGAGCATATCATATGGTGGTGTAACAGTTCAGTATGCGTCAGAATATTCATTGGTAGTAGAGGTTAAGGAAAATCAAGACACTGATCATATATTGCTTCAACTAAATGGTGCAGTCCATCGGTAGAGGGTTGAGGCTTTCTCCCAAGGGGAAGACGGTGTGTTTCTCTATCAGGGTCTATTATGTGTTCCTAAGGTAGGTGAGTTTAGACAGTAGATTCTTGCAGAAGCCCATAACTCCAGGTACTCTATTCATCCAAGCGCCACTAAGATGTATCGTGATCTACGGGAAGTTTTTTGGTGGAATGGTATGAAAAGGGATATAGCGGATTTTATGGTTAAGTCCCCTAATTGCCAACAAGTGAAGGTAGAACAGTAAAACCTAGTAGGTATGACTCAACAGTACCACATTCCTACTTGGACGTGGGAAGTGATCAACATAGACTTCATTACAGGTTTACCTCGTACTCGCAGAAAACATGACTCTGTTTGGGTAATAGTTGATAGAGTTACTAAGTCTGCGCGCTTGTTGGCTGTTAAGACGACAAATTCGGTGGAGGACTACGCCAAACTTTACATTAATGAGATAGTCAGGTTGCATAGGGTTCCTTTGTCTATCATTTCAGATAGAGGTCCTCAGTTTACCTCTTATTTCTGGAATTCATTTCAGAAAGGTCTTGGTACTCAGGTTAATCTTAGCACAACATTTCATCCATAGGCGGATGGTCAGGCAGAGCGTACCATTCAGACCTTGGAGGACATGTTGTGAGCTTAGGTGATCAATTTCAAGGGTAGTTGGGATGATCATTTTCCTCTTACAGAGTTCGACTACAATAATAGCTACCATTCTAATATTCAGATGGCCCCTTATGAGGCATTGTATCGGCATAGATATAGATCTCTAGTTAGTTGGTTTGAAGTACGTGAAGCAGCCTTGATAGGGCCAGATTCAGTTCATGATGCTATGGAGAAAGTGAAACTCATTAGAGATAGACTTAAGATAGCCCAAAGTCGCCTGAAGTCCTATATAGATGTAAGGAGAAGGGCATTGAAGTTCCAAGTTAATGATTGAGTTTTTCTGAAAGTTTCACCTATGAAGGGGGTGATGAGATTTGGCAAGAAAGGAAAGCTCAGTCCTAGATATGTATGTCCTTACAAGATCTTGAAAAAGTGTGGGTAAAGTGGCTTATGAGTTAGAGTTACCAACAGAACTAGCAGCAATGCATATGGTCTTTCACATTTCGTTGTTGAAGAAATGTGTGGGTGATCCAGCATCTATAGTACCTTTAGAAAGTATGGTTGTCAAGGATAGTCTCACTTATGAGGATGAGCCTATTGAGATTCTTGATCGTCAGGTTCGAAGGTTGAGAAACAAAGAAGTTGCTTGAGTGAAGGTTTTGTGGAGGAGTCAGTCCATAGAGGGAGCTAGTTGGGAAGCAGAAGCATCAATGAAGGCCAAGTATCCTCATCTCTTTCCTTCTGATTCCATTCCAGATTGAGGTAATAGTTTCGCTTCTATTTTTTAGTCATTCATGCATAGATTCAGTCTTAGTATTTTGTTCCTTCAGTTGTTCTTGAACTTTCAGCGTATTTGCAGGTTCTTGGAACTTAGTCCAGTTAGAAATCAGTTTCCAGTGTTTAGTGGTAGGGTTTACAACTCTTTTCCTCCATCTCCAACTAGTTTAGTCCTCATTCGAGAATGAATCACTACAACATTTTAGGCCTAGGGCCACACTAATTCTGGACAACGCTTTTAAAGTGTTGCCTAAAACACTTTTGGAGACGTTTTTAAAGCGTAGCCCAAAATTTTTAACTTTTAGCTGCAATAATATTGGCAATACTTGTAAAGTGTACTCTTTACTGGCATAACATACATTTTATAAGCGTTGTTAAAGTATGATATAATTGGCAACAACTATTTACATATATTTTAAAGTTTCCTATTTTTATAATTGTAAAAACAACACATTATATATGTTGCCTTAAAGTTTTCACTAAAATATTTTATTCCCTCCAACATTTTTAATTCTCCCTCCCATTCTTATTGAGCTAAAAAGATATTTCATAAAACATTAAAATTTACTTTTTCCCCCAAAAAGAAAATCTCTTCACACGTTAGCTGAACTGAAGAACTTTTCTCACTTTCTCACAGAACTTCACACGAAGAACACGATTTTCCCCCAAATCGCTGAAGGTTTATCAGGTAAGTCTTTCTTTTCCCCCAAATCCCTGAAGAACACGATTTTCTCACAGAACTAAAGAATAGATTTTCGTCAACTTTCTCACAAAACGGAAGAACAAATTTCACCATTTCTCATTGAAGAGTTGAAGAACTACTCACTGAAGAACACGATTTCATGATTTCTTGTTGAAGACACTTCACAAATGAACACGCCTCACTAAAATGCTTTATCACATTGAAAGGATTTTGTTGGAATTAGGTTTATCAGGTAAGAAATTTTATCTTTGTAAGTCAAAATTTTAGCTTTAGGGTTTTGATACTCTTGTGTCTAGGTGTTTGTGGGATGTTGATAAATATGTTTCTGCATTTGTTGAAAGAATATGGTTTGATTCTTTTCAACTTTTTCCTCCTGAAATTAGTAAAACCCAATTTTTCTAAAACATAGCTTCCTTTGGCCAACCTGGGCAACTGCTTGTAGGTGTAAAATTGTTGTAGAATGTCGGAGTTATGACTCCATTTAGATAGGAAGTCAGCTATACAGTTTGCCCCTCTATATATGTGATTGCACTTGAGATTTTCAGCTGATTTGTGAGACTTTGAAGGTACTCTCATTTTGTTGTTGTTCATTCATTTGAAACTATATTTTTTAAGTCACTAGCTATGTCGATCCGTTTGCATATATGTTTTTTTGGTTTAATACAATAGTTGCAGTGTTAGTGCTAGGAATTTAGTTAGTTGTATACACATTTTGACTAATTTAGCTAGGTATTGAATTATTGTCTTAACAGGTGTACTGTCATTAACTTGAAGCAAGCCACGTATGCTATTTCATATGCAAAACAACAGTAATCGAGTCTTTATGCCCTCTGTTTCAGATCCATCTTTCCCACTCTTCCTCCATGCAGAGAATCATCAATTGCTTTAAACTCTTGCAACCATGGTTGCTCTATCAATGCTTCAAAGCTTAATCAACATTTCTCCTCATCAAGGTGTGATTTTTATCCGTGATTTTGTAAAAAAATAATCTTAAATTTGTTGTTTTTAATTGTGAACTTTGATCCTTTTTTTTTCATGTTTAATCTCACTCACACACGATCAGGTTTTTGATGGGCTTATAAATAGCTAATAGGTTAGTATATTGGTGGTTAGTGTGTGGAAAAAAGATTAGGTTTTGCAATTTGCTTCAGATCATGAATTTTGATTTCAATTTTTGAGTATTTTACGTTTTAATAGTGATTCTTTTCTAGTATTTTGGTTTTGAATTCTGAAATTAGGAATAGATTTTATTTGGTATTAGATTCTTCAAAAATTGGGATAAAATTTAAATGAATAACACAGAAAAGTAAGAACGACAAGCACAAGAAAAGATACAAGTTTGAGTTCACACATGTAGCCTATTTATATTCTTCAACATCTGGTACATGGAAATATACTCATTTTTGCTTTAAAGTTGGAGAAACACTTAAAGGAAATATTATCGATTAATCCAAACTAAATTGGCACTTGCCCTGTCTCCATAAAAATATTTGTTTTGCACTATGGTTAACGATGTATACTATTTTTCTTCATAAAATACTTGATGTCATTATATGCTTGTTATTTCTCTTTCATTAGTTAAGAAAATATATGGGACTAGACAGGCAAATTGTAGTACATTGAGTGGCAGTGTGCTGGAAATATAATCTATTATATTGATAGCGGATAACTTAATGCAAAAGTAAAAACTGGAGTATGTCATATACTGTTTTCCACATTTTCACCAGTGAGAGTAGTAACTATGTTTTCCTCATTAATGTAGGTCAAGGTTACTCTATCATTGTTTTTGATTCAAAATATACAACGAGAGTAGATGCTAACATGCTTTCTATTATCGCGGCTACGTACATGGTGTGGTTGATTATGAAGGCTTTTTGTTTATTCTGGATGAATGCATATTTGTTCAACTTTCTTCATTTATTTGGTTATGTTATTTATATGTTCTCTGCAATTTTTATTTTTGTTAGGAAAATCTCTCATGTACGTGACATGTACGTGCTAACCTATGGCTTGAAGCAATGCTTGATTCCCTTTGTCATGACACTAGAATCTTTCCTTATGTTGAGAACATTCAGTAGTCAGTATTTAACCCAAGCAGTCATTTGATCTGTATAAAAAAAATTGGCAAAAAGTTTATTTGTTGGGTTGTAAATACTTGTCATGAATTAATGCAGTAATTGGAGTTCTGTAGGGTAAGTTTCTTTTATTAGGTTAAATTTAGCTTAATGGACCTTAGTGAGCATGTATATAAGCCTCTCTATTTTTTTATCATTACTGGGCTGTAATTTTGGAAGATGGTGAACGAAAATTTCTAAACAAATTTTTATTTTGTGGTATTATTCAATATTGATTTGAGTTGTGGTTTATTCAACTTTCTGCATAGACTTGAATAAATTGTTGCAGTGCCCATGGAGTGTGGCTGCTCCCATTTAGCCAATGTATAAGTAGCTGAGAATCAACTTGCAGCTGAATTTCCTATACCCATGTTGTATGCACTAGTTCACTCCATGAATTGTAGCTCGAATCTCCACTTGGTTATTAGTTCCTGAGCCGAGAGGAATAGAGAATGCATAAATAATGTTACCCTGCCAGTCCCTTAAAATACCTCCACCTCCAATCTTCCCCGGATTAGTCATTGCGCTTCCATATGTATTTTGCTTATACACATTTTGTGAACTTCATTTTTTGGTTCCAAACTCCACCATTTCATCATCAAACTCTTCAAGGGGGTGTGTTTATGAGTGATCCCAAAGAAAGTTGAATAAAACTTCCAAATGTTATTGGCAAAATGACCATTAACAAAACTATGTGGAATGTTATCCTCCCCTTGTCTAATACAACAAGAACACAAAGCTGGACTTTTACCAAAAATGATGATTTTTTCATTGGTAGGCAACTTCCATTTCAAAGCTTTGCAATTAAGAAAATAAATTTTGAAAGGGATGTGCTTATGCCAATTATGACTGTTGGTCATATCCTTGATACCATTTTGCCTGATGATCTATCAAGCTGAAGAATAAGAGAACCTGCCAGTTTCATTATTTTTCCAGTTTGCTTCATCTAAAACTCCTTCCTGGTTATTAATCCTAGTATTTAAAATAATTGGAACAATCAATGGTGGTGCTGCCTCACCATAGTTTCATTTCACTATCCAAAATTAAGGAAATTGATATAAGTTTTGAGCATTCATTTCACTAAAGTGTATAACCGATGAGTTTCCTATGTAAACCGTGCAAAAAAAAATTGGTGATGAGTATTTAAATTCACTCACAAAACTTTAAGTTTTAATATTTGAATTCCATTTATTTACTTTCTTTCTTAATTGTGTCTATCCTATTAATTTTACTTATTTTTCCTTTGAAGTATAATCAAAATTCATAAACATTTGTGGAGGATTCAAGGTTTGATTTGGCATAGCACAAGTGCCATGATTGTGATAACTTACTCGTGACTTTTAAAACTTATTTGTGAAGTAGATAATGATTTAATGATTGCTACTGAAAGATTAAATATTAATTTCTTCTTTTAGGAATTCAAATATCCCATCCAACGATTGGATGAATTTAGAAAGGTATGGAAAAGAGTATATTGATGGTGTTGAATCATTTCTAGATTTTGCTTACTCTTATGGAGATCCTCAAGGAGAGGAAATTCAGTGTCCATATGTAAAATGTTGTAATATTCATTGGACTCGAAGGAATGTAGTGTATGATCACCTAATATGCTATAGATTTGTTAAAGGTTATACTAGATGGATCAATCACGGGGAATAGGATATCAATTTGAATGTTGACAATGATATGGATTACTCGCGTGATGAATTGATGGGTTGTTGAATGATCAATTTAGAGATGTTGCATATGCTGAAGGAGTTTATGATGGTCCAAATGAAGATGCCAAGAAATTCTATAACTTAGTTGAAGAGACAAGCCAAGAATTATATTCTGGTTGTACAGGATTCTCTAAATTATTATTCACACTTCGTTTATATTTGTTGAAGTGTCTACATGGATGGAGCAATGAATCATTCACTTCATTTTTAGAGTTGTTAAAAGAGGCGATGCCCGAGTTGAACATTACTCCGTCTTATAATAAAACCAAGTCTATGGTTAAGAATCTCAATCTTGATTATGACAATATTGATGCATGTCCCAATGATTGCATGTTGTTCAAGAATGATCATAAGGATGATGAATTTTGTCACACTTGTGGAGCTTCAGGATATATTAAATCTCCTGAAGTTGATAGTGAGCTTGAGCCTTCAAAAAAATAACATCAAGTTTCAACAAAGACTTTGAGACACTTTCCATTAATTCCTAGACTCAAAAGGCTATTTATGTGCTCAAAGACAGCAGATTCTTTGAGGTGGCATGACGAGGAGCGTTCTAAAGATGGAAAGTTAAGGCATCCCACTGATGGTCTAGCATGGAAAGATTTTGATAGGTTGCATCCAGATTTAGCACTCAATTGTCACAATGTGAGACTTGGCTTGTCAAGTGATGCGTTCAATCCATTTCGAACCACGAGTATATCACATAGCACATGGCCAGTTATGTTGATGGTGTATAATCTACCGCCTTGGATGTGCATGAAATTTGAATATTCTATACTTTCTTTACTTATACCTGGGAAGCGATCACCTAGAAATGACATTGATATTTACATACAACCATTGACAGATGAGTTAAAATTATTGTGGGATTCTGGGGTTGAAACATATGATGCTTCAAGAAATTAAACTTTTCAAATGTGGGCAGCTTTTATGTGGACAATCAATGACTTTCCTTCATACGCTATGTTATCTGGTTGGAGTACAAAAGGGAAGTTTTCTTGCCCTTATTGTAACTATGGCACTAATTTTCGATATCTTAAACATAGTCAGAAAATGTGTTATATGGATCATCATGTTTTTCTACCCATGGATCATCCATGGAGATCTAACAAAACATCCTTCAATGGAAAAACTGAATTAAGGCCTCCTCCACCTTCTTTAAAGGGAACTGATGTGCTTAGCTTACAGGATTTTGAAAATGTGTTTGGAAAGAAGAGAAAGAGATCAAATGATGGCCCATGGAAAAAAGGTCAATCTTTTTTTAATTACCTTATTGACAACACAACTTGTTACGCCACAACTTTGATGAAATGCACATAGAGAAGAACATAGTTGATAGCATACTTGGAACTCTTTTTGGATATTTCTGGCAAAAAAAGGATCATGCCAAAGTCCGGTATGATTTGAAAGATATGGGAATCAGAAAGAACCTTCATCCGAAAGATACAGAAGATAGTAAGAGAACAAAGTTTGCAAAAGCGTGCTTCTCAATGACAAATGGAGAGAAATCATTTGTTGTGGAGTTTTAAAGAAAGCCAAGCTACCTAATGGTAGTGCCTCAATATATCTAGGTGTGTGAACTTGGGTGAAATAAAATTGTCTCATTATAAAACCCATGATGCTTATTTCATGTTACATTACTTGCTTCCAATACCAATTAAAAGCATTCTTCCTGATCATGTTGTTGTTCCTTTGATTCTTCTTAGTTCCTTCTTCCGTCATTTGTGTCAAAAAGAAATCACATTGGAGGAACTGGATTGCTTAAAAGTAGAGATCATAGAAACAATAAATCAGTTGGAGCGAATTTTTCCTTCTTCATTTTTTGATATAATGATGCATTTGCCTATTCATTTGGCTAATGAAGTGAGATTAGGAGGTCCAGTTCAAAATTGATGGATGTATTCCACCGAAAGAGAAATGGGTACATTTAAATCATACATCTGCAACAGACATTATCTAGAAGGTTGCATAGCAGAGACACGAGTGGAATAGATTGTATGAATTTATTCTACAAATATCGGCATGGGGTGTGCATACCAGATTTAACATAAGAGCCCGAAATAATGATGAATGTGACCCAAGTGATGCAGAAACTGTGAGTTTATTTCCTAACAAAGGAGTTCCTTTAGGAGCAAAGAAAACTGATCCATTCATTTTAGATAACAATTCACTGATTCAGGCACATGCATACTTATTGGGAAATTGTGACGATGTTCAAGAATATGTTAGGTACCTTAATTTGAATATAGTATTCTCTTTGTATAATTAGATTTAACTTATTTTATTTATTGTTTTAACAAAAAAAGTACATGTTGTGTAGAGAGCATGAGCAAGAGGTTAATATCCAGCCACGAAGATCTAAATGGAGCAAGGCCAAGAATCATTGTCAAAACTTCTCTCAATGACTTGAAACTCGTGCTTTGCAAGAGGATGTGCCTGATTTGATAAAACAATTGTCTAGAGGACCAAATTCTATTGCAAAAAGATATTTTGGGTATCTCATCAATGGATATAGATTACATGTTAGGCAGCGTGAGGCAATGCGTAAATTAAAAAATAGTGGTGTTACACTAGTTGTCTCAACTACAAGCTTTGCAAGCTCAAAGGATAAAAATCCAATTGGATTTTTATCCTTTGAGCTTGCAAAGCTTGTAGTTGAGACAACTAGTGTAACACCACTCATCTTCATACTCGACTTCAACTTGTTGAGTAACAACTTGAAGAGGATTTTGAAGATGAGTTTGTAGACGAGTCTGAAAATGAGTATGAAGATGAGTATGTAGATGAGTTCGAAGATGAGCTTGAAGATGAGTCTGAAGAAAAGTTTCAAGATGACGCACCATGAGTTTTATTATTTTTGTGATGACCATATAGTGCTCACTTACTGTTTTTGTTATTTTTATTGTTTTTTGGTACAAACACATTAAGATATCTAATATGTGGGATTGAAGATTAGATCACTATAATGTTTAAGTATTTTGTTGGTTTTTTTCATGTGCCCAAGTATTTTTTGGTTAATTATTTTATGTTGGCTTCTTATCTAATTATTATTTTATTAAGGAACCTATACTTCTAGCTGAATACTATTTTATTTGGTTGTTTGTTGGCACAAACTTATATGACCTCTGCACTATTATTGATACAATTATCAAACTCCATTATGACCTGTAAATATGAATTGTTATTGTTATTTATATATTTATTTGTTTCCTATTATTATCATACAGTGGACATTAGAGGAAGAATAGTGAGCTCTGTAGTTTTAAGTCGCTCATGGTTTCGTCGTTGTCCAAAGTTCGTTGCCCTGAGAAAGGTACAACTCTTTACCTTTAATATTTTCTTGCTTGTTTCAGACCAAGAATGTTAAGCGTTGTTGTGACTGATATAGTGAGCTGCTTGTTTGTATAAGTTTCTTAGTTGATATGATTTGATATCAACTCCAACAGTCTACTGAAATAGTGAGCATAATAGCTTACATCACGGTTGAATGAGTTCGTGTTGTAGCTGCCTTAGAATTGGATTTTTTTCTATGGTTCAACTACTGTTTATCCCTGCCTTCTCTCTGTATTTGAAGTTGTGAAAAAATGCTAAAAATCCCTCTCTTATTCATGTCTAAAATTTCTGCAAAACAGTGGCATACTTTGTTAATTTTGTTTACTGTTTTGCTCATGTTCAAAATGCTTAGTTTCATTCCATTAGTATATGTATCTACTACTGCCCTTTTCTTAGTGGTATAAGACATTGATTCTGCATTTTGTCATTGTTTGTGGGCTGCTCGGTGTTAGGAAACAAATTTGTTTTTGATGGTGGTGGTTTACTTCATTTTAAAGTAGTTTTCGCCTTACTCTTTACTCCTTGAATTTAGTTTTTTTACTCTCATATATGATATTCCATATTGCATTTTAGACTCAATAATATCTCCACAGAATACATCTTATAAAATTTGTTGCATTCTATCTTTACCAAGAAAAATGGCTTTGCTAATGATGAGTTCACAAATTGGACTCATTTAGGGCTTTCTTTTAATGGAAATAGTATCCTTGAATGCTTGTTCTTTACCTCAATACCTGATTAAAATGCTGAAGTTTCAAGTATTTGAAATTTTAGTGGAAGTATGGACTCTTAGGCGCAAAACGGAGCAAATAAGGCTGAAAAGAACACGAAATGGAATCTTGTGGATTGCCAAGTTTAACTTGGCGAGTCGCCGAAATGACATAAGCCGCCCTTCGTTCCAGTACGCGAAGCCTTGAAAAAAGTGGATCAAAAGGCGAGGAAAGGAGCAGTCGATGGGTCACCGATCAGTTTTGCGAAGCACTACTGTACCGCCCAATGATCCAGAATGCAAGGATGCTAAAGGCAAGACACTTAAGGTGATGAGCTGACCAAAAGGCAGATCGCCGAGTTCATCGGCGATCTCGACTAATGTCGTCGAACAATCCTTCGCAGCACAATCTGTGAAAACTATAAATATTATTTTGAGTTGTAGTCTTAAGGGAGATTGGGGTGTGGAACAATTATTATTATTATTTTCACTTTAGAACATATTCTAGCAGATATTTTTCTCTCAAGTTTGGAGAGGGTTTTGTGGAGACTTGAAGAAAGGCGTTCTTCTTCCCCAAGTTGGAAGTGGGTCTTCTCTATTCACTTCCCTTTGCTTAATTCAAGGTTTAGTTTCTTATACCCAGTTGATTTCTTTATCATGTTAGGTATAATTTCTTATTTCTTGATGTGTGGCTAAAAACCCCCATTCTTGGGGTGTGATTTAGCAAATATGGGTTAATATTCTTGTTGGGTCTTGCTTGCTGATAGGTTAGATGTATGTTAATGGTGATTTCACCTAGTGGTTGTGGTTTGATCTAAAGGGTTTGTAGTTGCAAATACAAAGCCACCCATGTGTTTTCGGCTTGCCCGAGAGGGAGGTCGTGAAACCAAAACCACTAGACTGATGGCCTAAGGAGTGGGTTGACATGAGGTTCAGCCCGAGAGGGTGAGCCCTAGTCCCACATCCTAACACTCAGCTCGAGAGAGTGAGTGGGGTAACGCGTAGGTTGGTCTTCATGCGGCAAATGGGTGTCTGAGAGGAACACATTTGAAACGGGGTAAGTTGCCCGAAAGGGAACGTATTTCCATTTAAAGCTTAGCCTAGTCACTATTGTCTTACAAATTTCCTATTGAAAGCATGTATGTACCCAACGATTTATCTCAACTTGTATTGCGGTCACATCCCAAGAACCTTTCCCCATACTTGATTTTCTTGTTTATTTTGTCGTTTTATCACTTGTTACAAAACCCCATTTGATATTTGACACTTTTGTGTCACCCCTTTTAATTTACTATGTCTTTTATCGCAAACGTCTTTAACTACGACTAACTTGAATGAAATTCTAATTGGTTATTAATTCTCAAAAGCCGCTCTCTTGGGACACGACCCCAACCTTTAGTTGGGTTACTATACTATCGATGATCGTGAACACTCATACCGTAGGTTAGTGTTGTTGGTCACGATAAGCATCAGCTATCAAACGAATGTTAATGAGTAACTACTTTTATTACTGGTCCTTCTCTTTGAAGTTCTGGAAAAGTTGGCAGCTCTTTATTAGTTCATTATAGTGTAGTTCCTGATGTAGGGTTTAGTCTCTTTGTGGAAGTTAAAGAATTTGTGGACAAACTACATCCCTGATTTCTGAAGTAATATGTTGTTTGGACTACGGAGAATAAGATATCAAGTTAAAATATGTTTGGTTAGAGCATGACATAACTGTATGTTGAATGAGTATATATATGCTAGTGAACTCTCTTTCAGCAAAGTGCTGCACATTAGGAGTTCAGAAATTCCATTTTTCATTGCTTTAGATATTTTGCTTTATGATTTAGCTTCTAAAGTTGATAGTTTTTCCATCTGCTTATGATTAGCTCTGTTGGATCAGACCTACACAGTACTTAGCTCTGGTAGAGACCAAGTACTTGTTTCCCCCTTCCTTGTGACTAATAGTACCAAAAACTATGTTACTAATTATAGGAGTAGAGTGTCAAAATTGTTTTTGTCCTCATTGTCCTTCTGAAATAGAGACTGGTCATAAAGAAGTAGATTTACTGCCTAATTCAAAAGTTGTGTTAGATTAAATTGGTGTGAACTCTTCATTAGATACTGGTCATAAAGAAGTAGCTACTGCCTAATGAAATAGAGATTGGTCATAATGAAGTAGTTGTTGTAATCTGCTTAATACAATGCTGGAAATTCTGGAAAGAGTGGAGCTCTTGTATAACTGTCTGCACTAAGAAAATTTTGGCCAGTTAATTTTTCTAATTATCATTTTGTAGGTTTACTTACTACAGGGAAAGAAATCAAAGAGATTAAAACAAAGCTAGAAGAATGAATCACTTAGCAATACTAAAGAAAAAGGGTTCGAATCCAAACAAAGCTCAAACTCCACTGAAGAATTTGGATGCTGATATGCAATACCGATCAAGTGTTGAATTGGTCAACATATTTAAGATTAAGAGAGAACATGTTGCAAATGAATACAATCAAAAAGCTAAGAAAGAGAATGCACCAATAGCGCATAAAAGAAAGAATTTCGAGGATTTCATTCCATAACAAGGAAAGAGTAAATTGTTTGGGCGCAAATCAGTGATTCAATCATCTTCTAGGGAAGAACTTAGTACTTCACATATGATTGCAGGGAAAGGATAGAATAAACCAAGGTTATTTCAATCTGGAGAGTCCATTCAAGAGAAATGAATTAAATTTCCTATGCACAACTTCAGGTTCCAAACGTCGTCCAAGGAAGGTGTTACTGCTTTTGTACATGTGACTGGAACAACACTAGGTAATGGAGAGGTATAACATGATATTCAGGATCTACTAAGCTTGAAACAGGTGAAGAGGAAGTTGGTCCTATCAGCTAGTAGTGTTGATCAGTTTTTGAAAAAACAACAGATACACAAAGAGCATGATATTGATCATGATCTACCAAACAAAAAAGAGGTAAAGAAGAAATCAATCATACCAACTACTAGTCTTGATCAGTTTCAGAAATAACAATGGATAGTCATAGGTGATGAAATAAAACAGGTTAACCACACAGTAGCTGATGTCGAGTATATGTCTGCTCCTTCTATTCATGATCATACTAAGGGATTGGATGATCTTGAGGGTCAAGGAGAAATCGGCGAGGATGAGTGTGTTGTAGGCAAGGAAGTTGACACTAATTGTAGTACAAAAGGTATGTCTTAAATCTTGTAAGATTTATTACTCATTATAAAAGAAATTTCTTATTTGCTTGTTGTTACATCAATCTAGGGATATCGAAGCAGAAAAAAGTTCGAGGACAAACAACATGTAAGAATATTCATGCAAGAAATTTAGAAGAAAGGGAGGAGGTGACATTTTATAAAGGACAAGCAGTGGGACTAACCGATAAGATAGTGTTGGAATTAACCAATTTTATCGGAACAATTGCAATGAATCCTAGATTCATCAACTTGATGTACACTAGTTGGCATGTAGTGCCAAAAGATATTAAAAAGCGCATGTGGAAATATATCAATGTAAGAACAACCAATTTTGAGATTGCATATTTTATTATTTGTTTTTACTAATGAAGCTAAATATATTTTATTTTGCATAGTCCAAACTCCTAATTCCAGTAGAAGGAAAGAAGTGGGTGATGACTGGTCCTCATGATGCTAGGAGGCGACACAAACAAAAAATGAAAGAGAGATTTTTTTATAAAAATAGTATTGTTGAGGATATGCTAGCGAAACGTCCTGATGACATTCCAGAAGTTCAATTCCGCCAGTTGATCGAGTTTTAGAAACACCCAACTGTTCAAGTAAAGCTAAAATAGATCATTTCTACTCTTTGACATATTTTGCATCATATCTATTCTTTTCTTTTTGATTTATCAATTCAAACATCTCTTTTTATTTAATTACAGGTCATATTTGAGGTGAATTCTCAAAATAGGAAAAAACAATAGTGGAGGCATCGAATGGGACCAATTGACTTTGCAAGAGTACGCGTGGCATTGGTAATACTTAGCAGACATATAAATTTCATTTTTTATACTTTATTAGAACATGTGATTTTTTAAAATTTCTTTTGATATAATTTGTTGCGTGCAACAAAAGAATACAACGAGGAACCATCACAGTCTGAAATATTTATTGCAACTCATTCAAAGACGGGAAAGGAAACTCAGGCCGATACCAAAGTTGCAATAGTATGTTTTTTAAAGAGCATTAGTGGTGAATTTGATTCCGACTTAAAATTTATATACTGTGGAGACTGTGACTCCATTGAATTTTATTAAGTATGTCGTCTTCTTCTTCTTCTTCTTGTATATTTTATTTTCAATTCTTTGTTGGGAAGAGTTGTTAGATTATTGTAGTTCTTGATTGCTATCGCAGGAACATTTTGCTCGGAAGGAAGGTAAATTAAAGTTAACAAATCAATCATAATCTCCTTTTGGCCGTAAAGTAAATAGTTCTTACAATTAACTATGAATATCAATTTTATTCAACAGGGTGAACTTCAGAATCATCAAAATTCTGGGGAAGCAACTGATGATGCCTTCAGGGCAATATTTGGAAAGGAGCTGCCTAGACGACTTAGGTGCTATGGCAGATCAGTGACAACAAGTTCTCTAAAAGAAGATGAGGAAAATAACAACCTAAAATAAACGTATGCTAATGAAATCAGTTCTCTGAAGGAAGAAATGAATGAAATGAGAGAAGAAATATGACATTTTTTAGTCGGTTGCTGCGAAACAACCCAAGATTGAATGTTCAAGTTATACCAGGGGTTATTGGATCTAACCTTGTTTCACCTGTTGATGCAAGTAGCACACAAGTTGTAAGATGCCAAAATATTCTACATTCTTCAGGTTCAACTCATGATTCGGTTTTTCAAAAGGTATTTTACGTGGTTCTTTCGATTTTATGCTTGTCTTGGTGTCTTCAGTAGAGTGTCTTGGTTTTGTTGGAGTTGAGTTTCCTCTTTATCCATGCTCTGTTTGGTGCGATTGGTATCCTAATTTATAAGACTCCTCTTTGGAGTAGAGTGTATTGATCTTGTGTGATTGCGACTACAACCTGTTTCGGTGTCTGTAGTAGAGTTAATTGATCTTGTGTGATTATGACTCTGTTTTGTGAGAATTAGTTGTGTCATCTTCCCTTTTTTCCACCTTTATTTCAACTTGATTATTGGTACCCTGCCCCATAGGGGAAGTAAAAGCAAAAATAATATCTCCTTTGAACTTTATGAGAATTCCACCAATTCCAGTTCTGCCTGGGTTCCCAAGAGAATATCTTGCAATTTTTCTCTATCTAAATCTATAGGAATTCTAGGAGCTCTAAGATAGATTAAAGCTTCATCTGAAAGTTCCATGCTACACCAAAAGTAAAACAAAGTTGAATTGTTGCAGCTGAATTGTTGAGCTCTAAGATCGATTAAAGTAGAATTCTAGGATCTCTAAGATATATAGGAGCTCAAAGTAAGTTTCTTTTGTAACTCTGTTGCAGTTGAATTCATTTTCTTGTTGAACTGTTGGGCATCTATATTGATCTTTGAAACACATCCACTCTCATGATATCTGAATAATGTTCTAGCTGTTGGGAGGAATTTGGAACTTGCAATCTAGAATTGTAATTTATAATCTGGAATTTGGAATCTGGAACTGTAATTTGTAATCTGCAATAATCTAAAATCTTGAATTGTAATATGTAATCTGCAATAATTTGCCATCTGTAATCTGCAATATGGAATTGCAATTATGTAATCTGCATTAATCTGGAATCTGGAATTTGGAACGGTAATCTATAATCTGTAATAATATGAAATCTTGAACTGTAATCTGTAATATACAATAATCTGTAATATGTAATCTGTAATCTGCAATTTGCAATTTGTAATCTGAAACCTGAAATATTTAACTATAATCTGCGTTCTATAATTTGGAATCTGAAACTCATGTTGTAATCTGTAATCTGCAATAATATGGAATCTGGAACTATAATTTGGAACTCAAAAAATCTGCAGTCTGCAATTTGCAATGTGGAACTGCTGCAATCTGGAATCTAGAGCTTCTTGCCTCTTCTATAACGTACTGTTGCAATCTGATTTGTTGTACATTTTAAATGTGTAGGGAAATGGAGGTGAACAAATTTGAAGGATCGCCACATGTCAATTTGATCTCATTGAAGTTGAAGATGAAGAGTTTTTGAACTATTGTAAAAGTTTGAATACATTATGTTTGATTTTGTGAAAAATATTCATTGCCAGAATATATTGAACTATTGTAAGGGTACTTTCTGAACTATTGTGTTCACATATTTAGAATATTGCTTTATAAGTATGTGTATGTACACAAGACATACTATCTTTTGAAGTTTATTGCAAATTTATATATTTGAATTACTTATTGTCAATTTAATGCTTGAGATTATTTATTGCAAAACAATATTGGTGTTTTTTAATTACAAATTGTGGCATATAAATATTTTGAAGTCAAAATAATACTACCACACTTAAAAGTGTAGCCATAGGACTGTAAATTGTGGTATGCACATGGGCAAGGACAACACTTCAAAATGTTGTCATACATTGGATAGAAAAGGCAACACTTTAAAATCGTTGGCAATAAGGAAGCAAAGGCCACGCTTGAAAGTGTCGTTGTATGAGATAGAAATGTTGCTATATGAGGTACTGGAAAGCGTGGCCTTTCTGCCTTTTAGGCTATGCTTTTAAGCGTAGCTGATAAGGCAACACTTGACAAGTGTTGCCTAAACTCTAAGGTTACGCTTCTTTCGGCCACCCCTGGAAAAGTGTGGCTTAAAGTAAAAAAGTGTGGCATTTTTTCAAACGCCACACTTTTTCATAGTATAGGCCACACTTTTCTAGGGTGGTTGTAGACATAAAATGTTGTAGTGAATGTTCCCAAAGGGGAGATAATGTAACACCCTGTATCTTAGAGAACCAAAATGCAGACTTTTCAGAAGTTGCAGGTGCAACCCACGTACCGTAGGGTGACCAACGGTCCATTCTGGTGGTCCGTGGTTCACTACCTGCAACCCCTCCCAGAAAAGGCCCAGAAAATTATTCTAAGTCCAGACCAACACTAGGACCTACGGACCATAGGTCAGACCACAGTCCGTGGTCCAGGGCCGTAGGTCAGACCCTCAGACAAAATTTCTAATGCATGACCCATGGCCGGACCCACGGACCGTGGTCCTGGTTCGTGGATCAAGGCCTCAGATTTTAACTCCATGAACCCCATTGACAGTTGACCAGAACAGACCGTCGGTCCACCCATGGTCCGTTGGTCTTGTCTGTCGGTGACCCCTGACAACTTTTAAGTCAGGGGTCTTTTGGTCTTTTCCCTATACGTTGCACCCCTATACTACGTCACTTAACCCCTAAACTACATGTTTTTGGTTAGTTTAAGCCTAGTAACTTAATTAGAATCTACCCTAAGCGATTTATTCACCAAAATTTAGAAAACTTAGAACGCAGAGAGATGAAAGAGTCGATCAACCCATCTCCAAGAATGTAGCAGTTTTTCTTTAGTTTCAGCCCCAAAATCAAAAGATTTCTCTGTTGAATTCGTCATCAAGTATGTGGGATTTCACTAGTGGGTTCCTTTCACCCATTAGGTCCCTAGAATTCAGTCAGATTCTTGATTCCCTTCATATTACCTAGACCTAGGGTTTTTAGAATTTAAGCTAGTTATTATGAATTTGTTACTTTAATGTTCCTAATCAGATTATCATGATTTTAGTATTATTTTTTTTGCGTAGATTCTTTTATAAATTTAGAACCCTAGCTATGTAGTTCTTTTAGTTCATGAATTACACATGCTAGGTCATTTATCTTAGCTATACGTGCCTCAGTGTTTCATTATTAGTATATTAATGTTGCATTTTCAGAAAGCATGTCAGTATTTTGAGCTATCTAGTATTACAGAAACTCAGTCATAATGTGTTAATTACATAATCAATTGGGAGTAGCTTAATACCGAGTGGACTAGGGTCAGTCACCCTCAAGTCCGAGAACTACTTGCCCCGTAGGTTGTAAGTCCCTTTTGTGAGCATCAATTTAGTGATCACGCCAGTCATGCCTCTATACCTCTGGCAGGGTGTATTGGGTCCTCTCGATGGGGCGTATACATCAGACTCCATAGTTAGCTCATGTGGTTTTATGTCGGTTATTAGTAGCACCCTTACAATCAGACTCTATTGCATTAACCATGTTATCAGTTACAGTCAGATTTCAGTCTCAGCATCTTATAAACTTGGTCATTGCATTCACTCATTTCATGTTCGGTAATTTAAGTATAGTATCATGCTTATCTCGTGTCATTGCTCAATTATATATTTTGTTCAGTTATGTTTTTATTTATCTTTATTCTATCCTGTGTGCTCAGTACCTTTCAAGTACTGACCCATACTCTGCGCTACATCTTCTCGTGATGTAGGTTCAGGTCCTCAGCTTCCAGATCACGTATAGATAGGTCCCCGATCTTCAGATCATCAGTATCAATAGTGGGTCCTCATTCTCCGATGAAGATAGACATGTTTCTTTTGCTTTTAGTCTTTAGTTTCAATTTTGCTAGATTTAGCTGGGGCATGTCCCAGAACTTCTAGTCAGTTAGAGGCTTATTTCAGATATAGTTAGTTTCAGCTTTAGTATTTGAGTTTGACTTTTTAGTTGTTGTTAAACTCTTAGCTTTCATATATTCGGACAGTATATGGGTATTCCCCATCATTTTAGTTTATGTCATGATTTAGTTTCCGCACAGTCTTTTCCTAATTAAGTTTATTTAGTATGCTTATGATATGCCAACGAGGTTAGCCTGATGTCACTCGTTATCCTAGGTCCCGTGTTTCTACCCTGGGGTAGATTCGGGTTGTGACAATGTATTTGGGATTTCACTAGTGGGTTCCTTTCACCCATTAGGTCCCTAGAATTTAGTCAGATTCTTGATTCCTTTCATTTTATCTAGACCTAGGGTTTCCAGAATTTCAGCGGATTATTATGAATTAGTTATTGTAACGTTCCTAATTAGGTTTTCATGTAGTAGTATCGTTTTTGCCCAAGATTCATGAATAAATTCAAAACCCTAGTAATGTAGTTCTTTTAGTTCATAAATTACATTAGCTAGGAAAGATAAACAGATATACATGTCTCAGTTTTCAAATGTTCCATTATCGGATATACATGTTGCATTTCAAATTTTGCATGTCAGGTTATTGAGCTATCCAGTGTACTTCAGTATGGTATAAATTTCACCTATTCATTTGGGAGTAGGCTTTATACAGAGTTGGACTAGTGTCAGTCACCCTCAAGTCCTAGAACTACGTGCCCCCGTAGGTTATAAGTCCCGTCTGTGGGCATCAGTTTAGTGATCACGCCAATCATTCCTCTATACCTCTGACAGGGTATATTGGGTACTCTCGATGGGGCGTAAACATCGGACTCCACATTTAGCTCATGTGGTTTTATTTCGGTTATTAGTAGCTCCCACAGTCTGATTCCAGTGAATTAACCAGGTTATCAATTACAGTTCAATATTTAGTTTCAGCATGTTATAAACTTGGTCATTTCATTCAGTTAGTTCAAGTCCAATAGTTTCAATATAGTATCATGCTTATCTCATGGCATTGCTCAATTATATGCTTTTTTCAGTTATATATTTTTTTCAGCATTATTCTATCTTGCATGCTCAAGACTTTCGAGTACTGACGCATATTATGCGCTACATTTTCTCGTGATGTAGGTTCATGTCTTCAGCTTTCAGATCACACATAGATCGGTTCCCGATCTCCATTTCAACAACAGTAGTGGTGAGTCCTTATTCGTCGAGGACAATTGACATGATTATATTTTGTACTTTTAGTCTTTAGTTTCATTTTTATTAGATCTAGCTGGGAATGTCCTATCATTTTTAGTCAGTTAGAGGCTCTATTTCAGACATAGTTAGATTCATTTTTAGTTTTGAGTTTGATATTTCAGTTGTCATTAAACTCATAGTTCTTTTATTTAGATATTGATGGGTATTCCCCATCCTTTCAGTTTACATGATGTTTTAAGCTTCTGCACAGTACTTTCTTAATTCAGTTATCTTTAAGTATGCTTACGATATGCCAGCAGGGTTAGTACAAAAGCAATAATAAAGAAATCTTTTTAAAAAGTAGATAATAACTAAATTTATTTTAAAATACAATAAAAAACTCTTAACTATTATTTGAGAGATTTTCTAACCGAAAATCATCACTATGAGTTATGTGATGATACAATGTATCGCCCACACTGATAGAACTGTCATATACCTTGTCAGAGTATAAGACATCCTCAACTAAGTGGATCTAGTAAGCTATGCTTAAAAGCAACAATGAATCATCTAAAAAGTATGACCCTTTACCCATGTTGGCATACATGGTTTATGAGGACTTTGAGTTGTCTGAACTCGTCCCCATATTGGTGCCCAATACTACTCACAATAATATAACTCATGGTCATATGTTTAAAAATATTTCTTTATCCTCAACTTTGAGATTATTACTCAAAAGAATTCTCTTAAAAGAGATAGTGCTCAAAACTTCTCATAAACTCATTTGGAAATCAAGGTTTCCTCTCATTTTAAATGTAAATCATTTACTTTTGGGAAAACTTAGTTCTCATATTTTCATTTTGAAAAAAAATGAAACTCAACGCTCCACATCCTCATATTCAATACTAAAGTCTTAAAACAAGTTTTAAAAGTTTGCAAAAGATATCTCCAATGACTCAGATGGACTCCCTCGAACTTTTTTGTTGCCTCTATCTTGAATTTGAAAATGTGAATTCAAGAATTATGGATTGGATACACGAATTTCTCAATGATTAGATGTATTTTGGATAGTTGTAATGAGTAGGAGAGTAGGGATACCTTTTAAGAGAACTTCGACAGAAAGAACGACGGAAACAGACAGGGGCAGGAGACGCACTAAGCGGCACGGGGGACAACCCCTAAACTAAAGAACACCTTTTATGGCACACTGATGGCGTGCTATACTAGACCCTTTGGAGCATCTGGGGCGCGCCACACAATCCCTTTCCCAGATCAATCCGACAATTTTTTTCTTCTCGATTCTTGGCCCTAATTCGCCTAGAATCAATTTATTTCTTCCTAACTCTCTTAGATTCTGTAACGACTCGGAAAATGATAGAGTGAAACTAGAGCCTTACATGTGAGTTTGGAGTCGAGAACTTAATGAAATGATTATATTTGAATTTTACCCAAAAAGTTCTTAAAAATGTGCTTCGGAAGTTACCGGAAACTTGTTTAGCTGTATATAAAAAGATCCGTTTCGTTTTTCGAAAATCCGACTTCATATTCTTGTTTAGGGGGTCAAATTGAGTGGGGAATGGGTCTAACCCAAATTTTAGAGCAACCGTATCAAAATCCGAAATTTCCAAGTGAAGCCTTTTTCGAGGGTCTACTTTGGAGGGTCATATCTCCTAGCACACAAATTATTTGGGTGGCCAATAATATATCCATGGAAAGCCCTTTGAGTTAGCTACCTAACTCACTTCGTTTCACCTCATTCGGAGTTCGGACGAAGAAGTTATTCCCATTTTCGTAAAGTCTGTCCGGCAGAAAATGCAAATTCCAGTAGCTAATTTTACTGTTCATTACTGTTCACCCGCCTGAAATTTTTTCTAAGTGTTAGACCATTTTTTTCCAAAGGGCATATATTATTTCCTAGATACCATAATCCAATTCCCATCCCTAAAAACATTTCCCTCTCTACAATCCTCCATTTAAGAAGAAGAAGAAGTGGGAGCTAGGGCTTTGGATTCAAGGCTTTCTTCATCAATTTTCGTGGGAGATCATAGCAAAGGTATGGTGGTCTTGATCCTTGTCTAATTTTCCATTCAAGGAGCCAAATCCAAAGTTATTTCAAAGTATGAAAAATCTAGGTTTTCACTCAATCTCATGGGTTCTTCCACCAAATGGTTTTAAAAGGTTTCTAATGGCACTTTATAGTTATATTGTTGTTGTATTGACGATTTAAGATGAAAATACTCCATGAACCCATGATTTCTCTCTATTCCTAGTTTATGCCTTTATGAAGTGGGTTGCTAGATAATGAATGTATATGAATCAAACTTGTTTAAAGGTCTTTAGATTGTTGAAGTATGTCATTACCCATGCTTATTTTATGGTGTATTGTTGGTGTATTGGTATGTGAGGCTTATGGCCTGAAAGGCATAGTATGAGAAATTGGAGTGTTATCATGACATTATACGAATGAGAATTCAATGAAGATAATGTGATCATGTTATGAATGTAAAGGTGTTGTTGTAGGTTGTTCACTGGTTTGGTTGCATAATTACTACCCTATTTTCCATGCTCTTTGATTCCATTACATGCCTTCAAGGTGTTTGACAAAATGTCCAACTATGGAGAATTGATGAATCGATGCTTTAAAGTTTGAGTTATGAGATGTATGGAAATCCAGAGATGTGTTGATGACACTCATAAATGTTGATGATATAATATGAAGGATTCTTCAATATAAAGTATACCTTGAATTGGTAGGGCTTATGTATCATTTTCTTGTATAAATGATTATATTGTTGATTGTTGAATCCTTGGATCGGTAGGCTTATGGCACCCTTCCACACATGCTTATAATGAACTTGGATCGGTAGGCTAATGGCACCCTTCCATTAATGATAAGTAATGAATCTTGGATTCGGTAGGCCTATGGCACCTTTCCATAAAGGTTAATGATGAGACTTGAATCGGTAGGCCCATGGCACCCTTTCAAGAGGAGTTAATGAGCTTTCCTAATGTACCTTGAATCGGTAGGCTTATGGCACCCTTTCATGTGTTAAATAATGTACCTTGAATCGGTAGGCTTATGGCACCCTTTCATGTGTGATGATGTCAAAGTAATGAACTATTCTATGGGAATGTAGGCTAAGCACCGAGCGGATTTGGTTAGATGGAAACTCCCCCGACAGTTAGGCATGAGTTTCAATGATCGTCTACCTTATCCCATAAACTATGTGCCCGCATAGGAAGCTAGTGGATCCATTAAGCTATACATACCGGTCTTCCTTAGCCAAGTAGACCACCTCTTTTCGGTGTGGGGACTCATGACACCGGATTCCATGACAAGCTCTCATGGTCTATGTCGGTTAAACGCTTACTTCCCATCGTGTGAGATTTCATTATGGTTTCTTGACAGGTTCTACAAAGTGTAGGTAGTAGTATGGGATGCTACCTATACATTGCACGAGTAGGCTTGGAGAGGGTCATAGTGAGTTTCTCTAAATCCTAATGACTGTGACATGAATGTACCCTAAATGAGGTTATTAAAGAATGTTGGCTCTTAAATGCTTAATATGTTATGCATGTTATACTTGGGTTATATTACGAGTTATTTTCCCTTGTCATGTCTTAATTAATGATATACCTCTTATGTATGAATATTGTGCAAAGGTGAAAGAAAGGAATGATAAGTTACTTTAAGTGACCTAAATGTGGTGCCTTAGTATGGATGGTGGTATGGGACGCCATCCATACATTGCACGAGGTATACATAAGGGTTCTTGAGGTGAAGGTCCAAGGTAAAGGTTTTCATGTTGAATTGTTTAAAGGTATATTATGACTTACTTGATGTTATGCTTGTCTTGTATGTCTTTTATGCTATTGTTCATGATATTTCAAAAAGGTGGCATAGTGCATGGTTTCTAACTAAAATGTCCCTTTTTAAGCATGTTTTGCATGGTCATCATACTTAGTACATTTTGTGTACTAACCCATATTCTTCATATTTTTACTATAAGTGTAGGTTCCGGCAAGTGATCCCTCCTAGCTAGTTTGAAGTGTTGGATTGCTTTCCTCCAAGACTTGGTATGTCCTCATGGATTCGAGGACAAGACTTTTAAGTTCTTTTGTTCATGTAATAGACTTCTTTTGATTGTAAAGGGCCGTGTCCCTACTTATGTTTTGCGACTGTGTCTAAGATGGCCATGTGAGACTTAGACTTCCGTGTGTGTTTTTAAAGTTGTTCTAAGAAGTTTAAATGTGTGGATGTAAATTAGTTTTTTTTTTTATTCCACACTATTTTCATTATTGAATGCAATGAATGACTATGTGGCTCGTATAAGACCCCTTCGGGGTCGAGTACGCCTTGTTACGACTTGGGGGTGCTCCTGGGTCGTGACAAACATGGTATCAGAGCATAAGATTTTGGAAATGTTTTTTTTAGGATCGATGTCTCACATGCCACATCTAGTAGAGTCTTGTTCATCGGTGTGAGTCGCGACACATCTATGAGCGAGAGGCTATAGGATGCTAGAAGTTACACTTCTTTCATATTCTTGAAGTCGTGCCTTGGAGTGTGGTTCTATAAGTGTTCTTATCCTTATCCTTCTCTTGTGTTTATAGGATATGAATACAAGAGGGAGACCCGCAAGGAGAGTAGGAGAAGAGGATGTGAATGAGGAAGTTCCTCCCCAAGTTGTGCAAAGTGGTCAAGGTGTGCAATGCAATCAAGTTCCTATAGGTGAGCAAGAGAATGAGGTTCCGGTGGTTCCCCCGGATATGACCAATGAAGAGATTAGGTCGGCTTTCTTAATCTTGGCCCGAGCCATGGCGGCTCAAGCGACTAGAGATATGGGGCCTAGGGTGAATGCTAATGAGGGTACTATGGCTTCTAAGTTGAGAGACTTTGTGAGGATGAATCCTCCGGTGTTTCCAGGTTCTAAGGTGGGAGAGATCCCCAAGAATTTTTGGATGAA
This sequence comes from Solanum verrucosum, assembly GCF_900185275.1. Classification (NCBI taxonomy): domain Eukaryota; kingdom Viridiplantae; phylum Streptophyta; class Magnoliopsida; order Solanales; family Solanaceae; genus Solanum; species Solanum verrucosum. The sequence goes on from NW_026020627.1 coordinate 283,807, forward strand.
GTGTATAAGGTAGTGAGTGCTATGGGGGTGACTTCAAGAGAAAAGGCGGAGCTTGCCTCCTATCAATTGAAAGATGTTGCCCAAATTTGGTTCACTCAATGGAAGGCTAATAGGCCGGTGGGAGCGGATCCTATAGAGTGGGAGGAGTTTAAGGAAGCTTTCCTTGGTAGGTACTTTCCCCGTGAGATGAGGGAGTGTAAGGTTGAGGAGTTTATCAATCTTCGGCAAGGTAATATGAGTGTGCAAGAGTATTCCTTGAGGTTTACCCAATTGTCTAAGTATGCCCCATCTTTGGTGTCAAACCCTAGGGATGAGATGAGTAGGTTTGTGACCGGCGTATCCGACCTAGTCAAGGAAGAGTGCCATACGGCAATGCTCCATAATGACATGAACATTTCTAGGCTCATAGTGTATGCTCAATCCATTGAGGAGTCCAAACTTAAGAGGATGAATAGGAATGTGAAGAGGGGTAGATCCGATGAGCAAGTCAACCTAGGTTCAAGAAGAGGGCTCAAGATCAAGATTTTTCAAGTGCTCCTAAGGTTAACCAAGATAAAGGTGGTGGATCTCAATTTTCTAAACCTACTTGCACCACTTGTGGCAAGAGGCACTATGGGAAGTGCCTAGCCGGTACTAATGGATGCTATGGTTGTAGGAAGAATGATCACAAGGTGAAAGATTGTCCTACTTTTACGGCTAGAGGAAGGGAGGCAAAGCAAGCTTCTAAAGATGGAACGGTTCCTATTCCTCCAAATTATGGTCGTTTCTATGCTCTCCAAGCTAGCAAGGACAAGGAAGCTAATCCGAATGAAGGCGCCGGTAAGTTTTAGTTCCTTATGGTCATGAATGTCTTGATGAGGTTTCTATGGTGTTGTTTTTCATGTTTGCCTTAATTGGGTTTTCTTCTAAGTGGGGGATGGTAGGTTGAATAGCAAGGTTGTTGAGAGTGTTGATATCCTTATCTCATTCCTTCTATTCTTATTCAAGCTTGAGACCAAGAGTTCCTAGTAGCTTGTTTTATGTTTTGGAGTCTTGGGTGAAAATGAGTTTCCATGGTCTCCTTATGTTATGCATGTCCTATTTGAATTCTTGTTAAATGATAAAATGAGTTTTCATAAACGTGTTCCTCGTGTTGATGTGCATTTAGTTGAGTTGTCTATATGCTTCATGAGGATAAATGTTGAACATGCTTAAATGTTGCATGAGTTGATTTATTAGGCATGCTTAAATGTGTTCTTGAGAATGTTGCATAATTGTACTTTTGTGAGAAAATTGCATAATGTGCCTTATAATTTTGGGATGAGTGTGATGTAAATTGGAGAAGGAAGTTCATCCAATGAAATGAGAAATGGTAAAGCTTGATGCATAAGGAATTGGTAGATGTATTCCTAATTTCTTGAATTGCATGAAGTTGTTTGAGCCTCATTGATGTGGAGTTGATGTTTCCTTCGATATTTATGTACTTGTATTGATGTTGTATGCATGTTGATGGCTGTATACTTGAGTTGTTACCCCTTATGTGTTTAAAGTGTCATTCGAGGACGAATGTTCCTAAGTGGGGGATAATGTAACGACTCGGAAAATGATAGAGTGAAACTAGAGCCTTACATGTGAGTTTGGAGTCGAGAACTTAATGAAATGATTATATTTGAATTTTACCCAAAAGTTCTTAAAAATGTGCTTCGGAAGTTACCGGAAACTTGTTTAGCTGTATATAAAAAGATCCGTTTCGTTTTTCGAAAATCCGACTTCATATTCTTGTTTAGGGGGTCAAATTGAGTGGGAAATGGGTCTAACCCAAATTTTAGAGCAACCGTATCAAAATCCGAAATTTCCAAGTGAAGCCTTTTTCGAGGGTCTACTTTGGAGGGTCATATCTCCTAGCACACAAATTATTTGGGTGGCCAATAATATATCCATGGAAATCCCTTTGAGTTAGCTACCTAACTCACTTCGTTTCACCTCATTCGGAGTTCGGACGAAGAAGTTATTCCCATTTTCGTAAAGTCTGTCCGGCAGAAAATGCAAATTCCAGTAGCTAATTTTACTGTTCATTACTGTTCACCCGCCTGAAATTTTTTCTAAGTGTTAGACCATTTTTTTCCAAAGGGCATATATTATTTCCTAGATACCATAATCCAATTCCCATCCCTAAAAACATTTCCCTCTCTACAATCCTCCATTTAAGAAGAAGAAGAAGTGGGAGCTAGGGCTTTGGATTCAAGGCTTTCTTCATCAATTTCGTGGGAGATCATAGCAAAGGTATGGTGGTCTTGATCCTTGTCTAATTTTCCATTCAAGGAGCCAAATCCAAAGTTATTTCAAAGTATGAAAAATCTAGGTTTTCACTCAATCTCATGGGTTCTTCCACCAAATGGTTTTAAAAGGTTTCTAATGGCACTTTATGGTTATATTGTTGTTGTATTGACGATTTAAGATGAAAATACTCCATGAACCCATGATTTCTCTCTATTCCTAGTTTATGCCTTTATGAAGTGGGTTGCTAGATAATGAATGTATATGAATCAAACTTGTTTAAAGGTCTTTAGATTGTTGAAGTATGTCATTACCCATGCTTATTTTATGGTGTATTGTTGGTGTATTGGTATGTGAGGCTTATGGCCTGAAAGGCATAGTATGAGAAATTGGAGTGTTATCATGACATTATACGAATGAGAATTCAATGAAGATAATGTGATCATGTTATGAATGTAAAGGTGTTGTTGTAGGTTGTTCACTGGTTTGGTTGCATAATTACTACCCTATTTTCCATGCTCTTTGATTCCATTACATGCCTTCAAGGTGTTTGACAAAATGTCCAACTATGGAGAATTGATGAATCGATGCTTTAAAGTTTGAGTTATGAGATGTATGGAAATCCAGAGATGTGTTGATGACACTCATAAATGTTGATGATATAATATGAAGGATTCTTCAATATAAAGTATACCTTGAATTGGTAGGGCTTATGCATCATTTTCTTGTATAAATGATTATATTGTTGATTGTTGAATCCTTGGATCGGTAGGCTTATGGCACCCTTCCACACATGCTTATAATGAACCTTGGATCGGTAGGCTAATGGCACCCTTCCATTAATGATAAGTAATGAATCTTGGATTCGGTAGGCCTATGGCACCTTTCCATAAAGGTTAATGATGAGACTTGAATCGGTAGGACCATGGCACCCTTTCAAGAGGAGTTAATGAGCTTTCCTAATTGTACCTTGAATCGGTAGGCTTATGGCACCCTTTCATGTGTTAAATAATGTACCTTGAATCGGTAGACTTATGGCACCCTTTCATGTGTGATGATGTCAAAGTAATGAACTATTCTATGGGAATGTAGGCTAAGCACTGAGCGGATTTGGTTAGATGGAAACTCCCCCGACAGTTAGGCATGAGTTTCAATGATCGTCTACCTTATCCCATAAACTATGTGCCCGCATAGGAAGCTAGTGGATCCATTAAGCTATACATACCGGTCTTCCTTAGCCAAGTAGACCACCTCTTTTCGGTGTGGGGACTCATGACACCGGATTCCATGACAAGCTCTCATGGTCTATGTCGGTTAAACGCTTACTTCCCATCGTGTGAGATTTCATTATGGTTTCTTGACAGGTTCTACAAAGTGTAGGTAGTAGTATGGGATGCTACATATACATTGCACGAGTAGGCTTGGAGAGGGTCATAGTGAGTTTCTCTAAATCCTAATGACTGTGACATGAATGTACCCTAAATGAGGTTATTAAAGAATGTTGGCTCTTAAATGCTTAATATGTTATGCATGTTATACTTGGGTTATATTACGAGTTATTTTCCCTTGTCATGTCTTAATTAATGATATACCTCTTATGTATGAATATTGTGCAAAGGTGAAAGAAAGGAATGATAAGTTACTTTAAGTGACCTAAATGTGGTGCCTTAGTATGGATGGTGGTATGGGACGCCATCCATACATTGCACGAGGTATAACATAAGGGTTCTTGAGGTGAAGGTCCAAGGTAAAGGTTTTCATGTTGAAATTGTTTAAAGGTAATATTATGACTTACTTGATGTTATGCTTGTCTTGTATGTCTTTTATGCTATTGTTCATGATATTTCAAAAAGGTGGCATAGTGCATGGTTTCTAACTAAAATGTCCCTTTTTAAGCATGTTTTGCATGGTCATCATACTTAGTACATTTTGTGTACTAACCTATATTCTTCATATTTTTACTATAAGTGTAGGTTTCGGCAAGTGATCCCTCCTAGCTAGTTTGAAGTGTTGGATTGCTTTCCTCCAAGACTTAGTATGTCCTCATGGATTCGAGGACAAGACTTTTAAGTTCTTTTGTTCATGTAATAGACTTCTTTTGATTGTAAAGGGCCGTGTCCCTACTTATGTTTTGCGACTGTGTCTAAGATGGCCATGTGAGACTTAGACTTCCGTTGTGTGTTTTTAAAGTTGTTCTAAGAAGTTTAAATGTGTGGATGTAAATAAGTTTTTTTTTTATTCCGCACTATTTTCATTATTGAATGCAATGAATGACTATGTGGCTCGTATAAGACCCCTTCGGGGTCGAGTACGCCTTGTTACGACTTGGGGGTGCTCCTGGGTCGTGACAGATTCGTATACCCAACATAAGTAAATGAAGATATACTCAAAAACAACCCTTAAATTCATATCGTTCACCTCAAGAACTCATCAAAACCCAATAATCAAGATTTAAGAATGAAACTTCAAGAACAAATCAAGAACCTCAATACATGGATTATGATGGATAAAATTAACTCAAGAAACTCATGATTGGTGTGAGGGTGAACGGACCCATAACTATGAAAAACTTACATACCTCATTAGGATAAAATCCTTTGCAAAATCCCTCGACAATTGTAAGAAAACCTTTAACGCTTTGAACCTTTTCTCCATTTTTCTTTTATTGAACTTCTCTCTAAAACCCTACGCGTGTTTTGGATTGTGAAAACTGATCCAAGACAATTTAGACCCCTAATTGGGTGAAAAAAAACTTAAAGTTAATGGGTTAAGGATAAGACCAAAATACCTCGCCTTTATTCAGATGAACTTTTCTTAACTGGATAGATTGAATTCAAACTAGGATATCTCCTCCATCCGAACTCAAAATTTATCAAACTCAGTGGCGTTGCAAAGAGGACTTGAAGATCTTTCATTTGATATCATATAGTCCACCCAACTCATCCTATGCTGATAGTTATGGTCGTTTGAAGTTGACCAAAAACTCACAATTTAAGTCTAACTTGCGAAAATCTCAATTTAGCTCTTTCCAATATAGTTCTTTCTATAATTAGCTCTTACTAAGACTGAGGTGTTACAGACTATAAAAAACATATCAGGATTTATAATAATAAAATGAAACAGAAAGGAAAATTCAAGCCCACTGAATGCACAGTGTCCCCTTAAGGAAATTATTCCCCTCTAGTACCTGAGGTTTAAAGGAATAGAACCTCTCAGGATAGAAAAATTCTATTCATCAATGTATTGATACAACAATAATGGTGTCAGTGAGCCACTCAATAGGAGAAAAGTAGACGAATATTTAATTGTGCAAAAGAAGAAGAAATTCAAAATTTTCACTATTTTAAAATGAATGGAATCCCTCTATTTATAGACAACAAAGAGTAGTGTTAACAAATTCTTATTGTGCCTTATCAGATATGTCACAACTCTTTGGAACAGTTAGAACCCTTTGGAAAGGTCACAATCTTTCATAAAAGTCACAACTTTTCAAAAAAGTCTCAACTCTTCATAAAAGGTGCAACTTTTCATAAAACTCACAACTTTTCATGAACATCTCAACTCTTCATATTTCATTCATACCTTTTAAAATCCAACAACGTGTACTTCATAAGTCAATTCAAAGCTCTAATAAATGACATTGACCTTCAATCTATATTGTACCTACCTAGACAAAAATAATGATTTACTCAAATCACCAAAGGTAAAGTAAGATTATGAAGAAACAGTAGACTAATGCATGCAACAATGCAAGTATACATAGGATTAAAGGAGAAACATTCACAATTCCAAAATTATAAAAGAAAATTCTCACGGTATAACTGTTATATATACAGCTGAGCCAACTAATTCACATATTTTGACCCAATATTTCATTCTGGTACTTGTTGGTTAAACTTAAGTTTTTCCAAGTATTCCTATCTAGCGATCAGTTGCTTAAGTATGTTCAGAGGAGTGTTGGTATTTATACATATGAAATATTTGGTGGATGGTTAATTTGTAAGATGGTGGTGAAAGTTGTGAAGGTTTTTGAGAGGAGGGAAAGGCTAGTTTTGGAAATAAATAAATCAAAAGGGAATCTTCGTTTGTGGTGACACCACGTAGGTAGCCGTAGGATTCTCTTTATATATGTTCATTCCTTAATTTCACAATCATAGATGTCGTATAACGAGAATAGGTGGAGGACTTATTAAAGGCATATATGGGGGAGAGAGGAAAAAAATAATATATATATATATGTAATATGATATGATTCTTTTTTTTAACAATGAATTTTTTAAACTATATTAAATCATCTATATTTTATACTCCTTTTGTGTCTTTTTAGTTGTCATAGTTTTTCTTTTTAGAATCAAACGGTAAGAACTTTGACTAACATTATATTATATATTTTTTAATCATATTGATATGCAAAAAAATTGCAATTTATGGTACTTTTCATATATTTTTTGAATATCTAAATTTTTAGTTTAAAATATCGAATTAATATAATCAAATTTAAATTTGAAAATTAGTCAATGTGACTTTCGTAAAGCACAACATAACAACTTAAAGGATACGAAGAGAGCACCCAATAAAAAATATTTCTTTTCCATATTTATTGGTAAAGAAAATGGAATTTTTATTGTTGTTGAAAGTGTCATGTCATACTTTTAACTCCGTTTACTTTTAATTTATTTTTATTTGTTTACTATGTTAAAAATAAAATTGTATTAGTATTTGTCTATTTTATCATATTAAGAGAAAGACAAAAAATAATTTTTTATAATATTTTTAGTATTAACTATTCATTCTAAATTATTTCTTATTTTTAATTACTCACTTTAGCATATCAAGAGAAAGACAATTTATTTTTGTATTATTATATTTAACAATAATTATTTATTCTAAATCATTTCTCAAATCATTCATTCTTTAAGTTCTTAAAGAATGTGAAAAGTGAACAATAAAAACAAATAAAACTGCACGAAAAAAAGAAAAAAAATACCATAAGAGAATTATATTAAGATAGTTATCAAAAATCAAGAGTATTGTATCAACTAACTCATCTTACATACTTTTTTCTAGTAACTATTTCCTAAGTCCACTTTTATTTATTCATTATATTATAAATAATTATTTAGTTTTACTTGTTTACTTAAGAAAACCAGAAGATAATTTATCACTTCATTCATAATTCACTCTTGAAAGAATTTATGAGCAACAACTACAAGATGTGTACCTTAATACTTGCAGTGGAAGTTGTTGGTGTTGAATTTTCTATCAAAACGAGTTGCTCCAAATCTCTCTTTGAATCACTAGGAAACAAAGATTGTTCTTGTTCACAAACTAAGTGTCTGTTAATGTGTTGATTGAGTATTTACAAAAGGATAACTTTTTATTTTTCTCTATTTTTCCTTTCTTTCTCACGTTTTCAGGTTTTTTTCACTTTCTGAAAAAAAGAAGTCTCCTTTAAGTAGGATAGGTTTGAACAGTTACAAATTCTGATTTGTTCCCTCTTGTTCTGAAAAACAACATTATCCATTTATTCAGATTTTTTTCAAAAATTAAATGAGATCGAATCAGATCGAGCAAATAATATTTAAACTGGTCACTATTTCTCAACCATTTTCATCCTATCAAGGCTTTAGAGTAAATAAACTATCTTTCTTTTATCTTACTTGGCTTATTACATTGAGGACTCGTTTCCTAATAAGATTACACAAATGCATATAGCGAACACTAAAAAAGTTTTAATAACACAATTAGAACTTAACATAATGAGGAGGAAAAAGCACAACTAGGTATTAGTTATTACTTATTGAAAACATAATTACTACAATACATAGATTGATGAATAAAGCTATAAATAAAATGAAAAGTCAAAGGATATTATATGTTTTAAGCTAAAATTTTCAAATGTAGAAGGTATGGCATTGTTCCTTCCAACTTTTTATCTAGAAGGTGAGCCAATGATTCTTGTTATGCCATTTTAAAGAACCATGCTTGTAGCAACTAGTTCTCATCTTGCGTTGCTTAATGTTCTGTACAATTGTTTTATCCAAATTTAAAAGAAAAGTATTTACAAATTGGTGTCCTCTACATCTGAAAATATGAATCTAAATTATTTATATTTCAACCTATTAGTTAAATTGTATGTATTGCTATATAATGAAAGAAGTGTAATAAAATGAAATGACAAGAAGAGAAGTAGAGAAAGAGAGAGACACAAAGTAGTAGTAATAGATTTTCTCTATCATTGAATATATTTTGTTTCACTTACTCTTGTCTTGCTTGTTACTGTGTTACAAGAAGAGAATGATATATAAACATATATATACTTAGGCATCAATAATATTACATGGATATCTATTTTCCATGTATATGCTTGAACACCAAGTATATTATGTGGATACCTAGTTTACAACACTTTGTATAATGTGTGTATATGTATCTTACACACAATGTATTGTTTGTAGATATATGTTACCAAAAAATATATGTTTGTGGACATTAATTTAACAACACTCCCTCTTGAATGTCCATGTCTTAAAAGATAACGTGTCTCGTTAAAATCTTACTAAATAAACCCAATGAAAAAAAATCTTAGTGAGGGAAAAAGAGTACACATATCTTATAATACGCATTAAGAGATGCCTCATTAAAAATCTTACCAGGAAAACTCAGTAGGAGAAAGCCTTGGTTAAGGAAAGAATGAATGCAACACATATTATACTCACTAATTAAGACCTCACTTAAAACCCTGAAGAGGACGCATTCCAATAATATATCTCGGCTTCTTACAGTTTTGAGTTGATTGTAACACCTCAGATTTGAAAGGAAGAAAAAATGCTGATTTTTTTAGCTGATGTCTGTTTCTACGAGTCCAACCTACAGACCGTAGGTGCTAATACGGGTCGTAGGTAGTAGGATAAATGATTTTCAAAAGTCAAGTTCAAATATCCTTTTATTGGTTCACCACGATGGTTCTTCATCCCATTATACAAGTCGTACGTAGGTCTCGTAGGTGAGTCCCAGACATAGAGAAATTTTGAGGGTCAAAGTTGGGCATAACGAATGGCATGTACGGACCGTAGGAAGAACAACAGACCATACATGGGATCTGTCGAAAATGGGTAAATTTAGGGTTCTAGTAACCCATCTTCGATTGACCAATAAGGTCCATCATATGACCTACAGAACGTAGGTCCTATCATAGATGAGGTTAGACAGTTATTATAAAAGGGGATTTTAGGGATTTTCCCAATTATTATAACCCAATATTATGCATTTTACCTTCCACCCTAGGCCCTATATAAACGTTTTAACCCTTAACTTACCCCCAAAAGTTGACCAAGTTCTTCCTCCCAAATACTCTCAAGTCTAAGGAAGAAGAACAAGAACTAGGGCTCCATTCAAGTTTTCAAATTCTCCATTTTTCTTGGACTTTGGTATCAAGGTATGTGTGCATTCACTCATGGAGTCCTCTCCTCCATGGGTCCCTAGAGATTTCAAGTCTTCGCTTAAATTCTCAAATTGTCAAATTAAGGTTTCAGTTCATGGAATATGGGTTTCTTCCAACTGTGATTTATTTTGATTTATTATGTTTTATAATGCAATTTTTTTATGTTAATCTATGATATTTAACTAGAATTGCACTTTCCCATGCTTTAACTATGCTTTACAACTATGATCTTATGATAAACCCATGAACTATGAAATTATGGAGATATGCTTGTTTTCATGAAGTTATTATGCATGATTTAAGGTTGCTTTGTATGTAAAGCATCGATGTTGTTATTGTGAAAGGTTTTTCTCACATATAGGATTCATAGGGTTGAAAGGTTTTCTCAACTAAGGATTTGAATCAAAATTTAGGAGCTATTCTATAATAACTCTAGCTTGGATTGACTACTCGATTGTGCCTTTCCATGGATAATAAGATGAATATGATGAATGACTATTCAGTGGTATTTTTGCTTAGCATCGAGTGGAAAAGAGATGATTACCCATGTCCCATAAATATGTGCCATCATAGGTTTGTCTAAGATAGACATTAGCTAGTGGATCCAGTTTAGCTCAAGTTTATTGTTGTTACCTTGCTAATTAAGGACATCTCTTTTCGGTGTAGGATAGACACTGAATTCCATGTTATAGCTCGCATGGCCTATGTCGGTTAATGGAAAACTTCCCACAATAATAAACTAAGGTTACTTTATAAAAGTATCTCTAATATGTTTTAAAGATGTTTAGCTTTCATTTACTATGATTAAGACTTATATTTTCTAACATATTATTTTATAATTTAGGTTGTTCATTGCATGTCATCTGAAGTCCTTTTTAGTATAATTGTATAACTCTTTTGAATTGGTATCATACTTAGTACATTCCATGAACTAATGCATACTTGTGCCTAAATTGTTTCACTAATGTAGGGTCTGACGTTTCCACTCCGCACAATCATGGCTAGTAGATCATTTTGAGCTTTTGAAGATTGGTGAGTCCTCATATTCTGAGGAACGAGACTCTTTTATTTCTTTATGTCATATTCGTTTCAAACTTGTATGTGATACATGGGTTACATCCCAATCACTTTCCTTATGATGTACTAGATGAATTTGAGACTTATGTTAGATTTCCACTTTTGTAAAACTCTTTATGATATAAAACTGTCTTTTGATTTCTTTATGTACGCTAAGTGACTTGTATAAGGTCTATTGGGGTCATATACGCCATGTTACGAGTAGGATATACTTTGGGTCATGACAAAGTTGGAATTTAGAGCACAAGGTTTAGAAAGGTCGTAGCAAGTCTCTAAGCCACTTTGAGTAGAGTCTTGTTTATGAGTGTGAAGCGCACCATATTTATGAATAAGAAGCTATAACATGATTAGAAAGCTCTATTTCTTTCATTACTCTAAAGTCGTGCAATAGAGTATAGCTATATATGTCTATTTCCTAATCCTTATCTGATGCTTTTCAGGATGTCACCTCGAAGAAAATACGTTAGGAGGAATGTGAATGAGAATGTGGAACAAGACGCTCCTTAAGTTTCTAAAGTTCTTGTCTACCCTTTTACTGAACAAGTGACTAATGTGGAGTTTAGGGTTGCTTTTCAAGTGTTGGCCCAAGCCATGAAGGCTCAAGCCAATAAGGAGGTTGTGGTACCCGTGAACGCAAATGTAGGTATGTCATCAACTAGAGTGAGGGACTTCAATAGAATGAACTTATCGGAGTTTCATGGTTCCAAGGTTGAGAAATATCCTCAAAAGTTCATTGATGAGGTGTATAAGGTGTTGATGATCATGGGAGTAACGACGGTGCAAAGGTACATGAATTCATCAACCTTCGTCAAGTAAATATGTGTGAAAGAATATACCTTGAAAATAACACAACTATCTAGATATGGTCTTACCATCGTTGTCGATTCTAGTAAAAGGATGACTAAGATAGTTTCGAGAGTGTCCAAGATGGTAGTCAAAGAAAATTGTACCACCATGCTTATCACTGATATGGACACTTCTTTTTTAATGGTACATTCTCAACAAATAGAAGAAGAGAAACTTAAGGAGAAATCTAGGGAGACAAAGAAGGCAAGGACCGATGATGGTGACTTTCACATTCGATGTACGAGGTACATAACTATTCTAAGTTCCGACAAAGGTTTTCTGGTCAAGGCTCCTCCAATGCTCCGGCTAATAAATTCAACAAATATAGGGTGTCTAACCCTAATCCTCAAGGAGTAAATGGTGATGGGTCTTCATTGTCTACTTGTTCTTGATGTGGAAGAAAGCAATAAGGGTAAATGTCTAGCCGGTTCTAATGCATGCTTTGGTTGTGGCAACACGGATCATAAGAAAAGGTATTTTCCCTAAGTTTATAAGAATGAATGAGGTAATCGTCAGCATGTTCAATCTTACCCTCCATCAGGATCTAGTGGAAGTCAGAAGCAAAACAAATTTATGCACTTCAAACTCGTCATGAGCAATAGAGTTCCCCTGATGTAGTTACCGATATGCTGAAAGTATTCCATATTGATGTTTATGTCTTTCTTGATCCCGGTGCTACCTTGTCTTTTGTGACGCCATATGTGCCTATGAAGTTTGACATCTCTATGAATGTGTTGTTAGACCCCTTTTTATGTATTTATTTCGATTGGTGAATCTATTGTGGTTAAGTGAGTCTATAGAAATTGTCCCGTCTTCTTATCCCATCGAGTCACACACGTTGATCTTATAGAGCTTGATATGTTAGATTTCGATGTTATTCATGGTATAGATTGTTTGCATTCTCAATATGCTTCTATTGATTGTAGATCCCGAGTGGTCAATTTTTAGTTTTGAAATGAACCTATCCTAGAGTGGAAAGGGGGAAATTTTATGCCTAAAGGTTAGTTTTTCTCTGGTCTTAAAGGTAGAGAGTTGATTTTCTAAGGGTTACATACACCATCTTTTTCAAGTTAGGGATACGTATTCTGACACCCCTACTTCAGAGTCAGTCCCTGTTGTTCATGAGTTTTCAGATGTATTTCTCGATGATCTACCCGGTGTTTCTCGTGAAAGGGAAATATACTTATGTATTGACCTTCTCCCTAATACACAACCTATCTCTATTCCTGCCTACCGAATGGCTCCGACAAAACTTATGGAATTGAAAAAGTAATTGAAAGACTTGTTGGATAAGCATTTCATCCGACCGAGTATCTTTCCATGGGGTGCTCTAGTTTTGTTTTTTCATAGGAAAGATGGTTCCTTTGGTATGTGCATTAATTACCGTAAGTTAAACAAAGTTACTATTAAGAACAAGTAATCTCTTATGAGGATTGATGATTTATTCGATCAACTACAAGGAGCAAGTTACTTATCTAAGATTGACCTCCGGTCGGGTTATTACCAATTGAGGGTGAAGGAAGATGACATTCCAAAGATGCCTTTTCCGACTTGATATGGTCATTATGAGTTTTTTGTAATGTTATTCAAGGCAAGTACCATGCAGTCACTAGTGACACAGAGATGGAGGATCAGACTTCACGAGAGCGCATGATGCGATGGATTGCTGGTTATATTACCGAGACCTGCAACATGGGTGTCAGGGACACAAGTGCAGATAACGAAGGCATCTAAGTTTTTCCCTTCCTAGGTCTGGTGGTCTATAGTTTGTGCTCAATTGCGGCCTACAGTAAATGATAACACATAATAACCTTCACTTGCATCCTTGGTCATTTGCCTCATGGTTGGGTATTGTCACGCCCCAAGGCTACCCCGTTGGCATAAACACGGGACTTAGGATCACGAGTAACCCCAAGCTTACTCTGAGCTGGCATATCATAGCATACTAAGATAAACATGGCATGAGAAATACTATGCGGAAGCTAAAAACCATAATATAACTGAAGTGGGGAATACCCAATTCTGTTTGAATAACATACTGAACAAGAGATTGCAATACTAGATTATAATCTCAAATGCTAGAACTGATTCGAACTATGTCTGAAATAAGCCTCTAACTGACTAGAGAAGATGTGGCATGCCCCAACTAACTCTAGCAAAAATGAAACTGAAAGACTGAAAGTAAAATAAAACATGTCTATCATCCTCGAAGAATGAGGACTCATCACTGGTATTGCTGAACTGGAGATCGAGAACCGATCTATGCGTGATCTGAATGCTGAGGACCTGAACCTACATCATGAGAAAGTGTAGCGCAGAGTATGCATTAGTACTTAAAGGGTACTGAGCATACATAATAGGATAAAGTTGAACAACATATACATAACTAAAATAAAGCATACTGATCAATGATATAAGATGAACATGAAGAATATACTTTACATGCTGAATATGAACTAAACTGAATGCAATGACCAAGTTCATAACATTTTGAAACTTAATACTAAACTATAACTCATGACCTGGTCAATGCACTAGAATCTAACTGTGGGCGATACTAATAACCGACATAAAACCACGTGACCTAAATGTGGAGTTCGATGTATACGCCCCATCGAGAGGACCCAATAGACCTTGCTAGGGGTATAAAGGCATGATTGGGGTGATCACAAAATATGATGCCCACAAAGGGGACTTAACCTACCAAGGCACGTAGTTTTGGGACTATGAGGGTGACTAACCCTAGTCCAACTCGGTATTAAGCCTACTCCCAATAGAATGTATAAAATACAACATAACTAAAATAATTGGATAGCTCGAGATTATGACATGCGAACTAAAACTGCAACATTAAGTACAGATAATGCAACATTTGAAAACTGATACATGTATATCTGTATAAACTAACCTAGCAAGTGTAATTCATGAACTAAACGAATCTACACAACTAGGGTTTTGAATTCCACGCAAGAATTAAGTAACACAGTTACAAAAATGTAATATTCTGATTAGGATTAATCTAACAGCTAAATCACAACAATAATACCAAGTTCTAGAAACCCTAAGTCTAAACATAATGAAGGGAATCAAGAATCTTACTGAATTTTAGGGACCTAATGGTTGAAAGTAACCCGCTAGTGAAATCCCACATACCTGGTGACGAATTTCACGAAGAAATCTTTCGATTTCAGGGCTGGAATTGAGGGAAACTTGCTGCATTCTTGGAAAGGGTTTGGTCGATGCTTTTTCTCTTCTTTTTCTTGGTTTGAGAATGAATTGGTTAGGGTAAGTTTTGATTAAGTTACTAGGCTCAAACTAACCAAAATGACGTAGTTAAGAGGTTAACTTACGTAGTTTAGGTGTCGAGAACTATAGACGGGCCTGACTGACGGACCGTCGACTGATCTACGGTCCGTCCTGCTCAGTCGTCGACTAGCTTCAGAGAGGGGCTGTTGAGGGGTCTAAACCACGAAACTGGACCACAAACCATGGTCCCACCTACGATCGTAGGTCCTGGCATGGGTCAACCCTTAACTGAGATTTTCTGGTTTCTAGGGAGGGGATGCAGCTGGCCAACCACAGACCCCAAGTACTGTCTATGGGTCACCCTATGGTCCGTAGGTGGCCCCATCTGTGGCACTTGCAGCTTTTAAAATTTCTACATTCTAGTCTACCTAGCATACGAGGTGTTACATTATCTCCCTCTTTGGAATATTAATCCTCGAATCAAGACTAAACTAGTTGAATATGGAGGGAAGGAGTTGTAAACCTAACAACTAAATACTAGAAACTGAAATCTAACTGAACTAAGTTCCAAGAACATGCAAATGCATTGAAAATGCAAGACTAACTGAAGGAACAAAATACTAAGACTGAATTTACGCATGAGTAACTGAAATACCAGAGAGGAACTATTACCTCAAGCTAAAATGGAATCGGAAGGAAAGAGGTGAGGATACTTAGCCTTCATAGCTACTTCTGCTTCCCAAGTAGCTCCCTCTATGGCTTGACTCCTCCACAAAACCTTAACTGAAGCGACTTCTTTGTTTCTCAACTTTCAAACCCGACGATCAAGAATTTCAACTGGCTCATCCTCATATGTGAGACTGTCTTTCAAAGCCCACACTTTCCAATGGTACTACGGATGCTAGATCACCCACATACTTTTTCAAAAATGAAACGTGAAAGACCGGATGCAACGCTGCTAGTTCTATTGGTAACTCTAACTCATAAGCCACTTTACCAACTCTTTTCAAAATCCTATAAGGAACCACATATCTAGGACTGAGCTTCCCTTTCTTGCCAAATCTCATCACCCCCTTCATTGGTGACACTTTCAGGAAAACCCAGTTATCAATTTGGAACTCCAAGTCCCTTCTCCTTACATCTGCATAGGACTTATGGCGACTCTGGGATGTGTTAAGTCTATCTCTGATGAGGTGAACTTTTTACATAGCATCATGAACCGAATCTGGTCCTATCAAGGCTGCTTCACCTACTTCAAACCAACCAACTAGATATCTATATCTACGCCCATATAATGCCTTATAAGGTGCCATCTGGATACTAGAATGGTTGTTATTATTGTAGTCGAATGCAATAAGAGAAAGGTGATCATCCCAACTACCCTTGAAGTCGATCACGCAAGCTCTCAACATGTTCTCTAAGGTCTGAATGGTACTCTCTGCCTTACCATCCATCTGTGGATGAAATGTTATGCTAAGGTTAACCTGAGTACTAAGACCTTTCTGAAATGACTTCCATAAATGAGAGGTAAATTGAGGACCTCTACCTGAGACGATAGACAAAGAAACCCCATGCAACCTGACTATCTCATTAATGTAAAGCTTGTCATAGTCCTTTGGTGAATTTGTATTCTTAACAGCCAAAAAGTGAGTGGACTTAGTAACTTTGTCTACTATCATCCAAATTGAGTCATGTTGTCTGCGAGTACACGGTAAACCTTTAATGAAGTCCATGTGTATCACTTCCCACTTCCATGTAGGAATGTGTATCTCTTGTGTTATACCTCCTGGTTTCTGATGTTTTACCTTCACCTGCTGACAATTAGGGCACTTAGCCACAAAATCTGCTATATCCTTTTTCATGCCATTCCACCAAAAGACTTCCCGCAGATCACAGTACATCTTAGTGGCACCTGGATGAATTGAATACCTGGAGTTATGGGCTTCTATAAGGATCTATTATATCAACTCACCCACCTTAGGAAAACGTAAACGACCCTGGTAGCGAAGCCCACCATATCCCCCTTGAGCGAAAACCTTAACTTTATGTTGATGAACTGCACCCTTTAATTGAAGCAATATAGGATCACTGTTTTGTTTTTCCTTAACCTCCACTACCAATGAAGATTCTGACCCATTCTGAACTGTTACACCACCATTTGATATGCTCATAAGGCAAACTCCTAAGCGAGCAAGCCAGTAAACATCCTTCTCTAATTTCTTCATTTCTTTCTCAACACTACACTACCCATAGTTAGTCTGCTAAGAGCATCAGCTACTACATTGGCCTTACCAGGATGGTAAAGCACATTAATATCATAGTCTTTGAGGAACTCAAGCCATCTCCTCTGGCAAAGATTCAACTCTTTCTGGGTGAACACATACTGAAGGCTTTATGTTTTGTGAACACGTCTATGTGAACACCATACAAGTAATGTCTTTTAATCTTTAGGGAAAATACCATTGTTGCAAGCTCGAGGTCAGAAGTTGGAGAGTTATTCTCATGCACCTTAAGCTGTCTAGAAGCATAAACTATAACCTTGCCTCGCTACATCAACACACAACCTAGGCCGACTCTCGATGCATCACAATAGATCACATAACCGTCTGAACCCTTTGGTAGAGTCAAAGAAGGACCTATAGTCAACCTAGTTTTAGGTTCTAAGAAGCTCTTCTCACAATCATAAAACCACTAAAACTTAACCTTTTTATGAGTCAACTTAGTTAATGGAGATGCTCTGGATGAAAATCCTTTCACGAACCTTCTGTAATAACCGGCTTTACCCAACAAACTTTTGATTTCTGTAGGAGACATAGGTCGGGGCCATTGTTTCACTGACTCTAGGGTTCTGAGAGAATTTCTCGACTGACATCGAAGTTTACTACTAAATAAGGAGTTACAAAGGAAATAGTACCCCCTGGATCTAACAAAGCATAGACATCTAAGTGAAAGACTCGTAATGTACCAGTGACCACATTCAGAGAATCTTCCTAGTTCTGGCGAGCCTGGAGAGTATACAGCCTATTATGGCATTGACCGCCACTTGTACT
This sequence comes from Solanum verrucosum, assembly GCF_900185275.1. Classification (NCBI taxonomy): domain Eukaryota; kingdom Viridiplantae; phylum Streptophyta; class Magnoliopsida; order Solanales; family Solanaceae; genus Solanum; species Solanum verrucosum. The sequence goes on from NW_026020627.1 coordinate 301,726, forward strand.
AGATGAAGCAACTTGCTGAGTCGGGCGACCCGCTAGTGCTGCTGGAGCTATAGACTAAGCCCTACTAGTGTTATCTCCTTGACCCTATTTAGAATAAGGGAAATCCCTCAACCTATGACCAGACTGACCACACCTAAAACATCCATCCTTTCCTGCAAGACACTAGCCCAGATGGTTCTTACCATACTTTGGACACGTTGGGTAGGTACTAGTACCTAAAAAACTCCCCTGAGACTTAGAGCATGATGCCCTACCTTTCTGATATAGTCAAAACCTAGGGGATGGAGCACTAGCTAATGAAGGTTCTGGAGCTGAAGACTGATGCTGAAACTGCGAGCGATTTCCACCACTCGATTTCTGATGAGAGTACTCATAATTCCCTCTTCTAACCTTCTTGTTGTCCTTAGCCTGTTCCCAAAGCTTATCTCCCTCAACCTACTGAGCATGAGTCATGTGCCTAGATATATTTATGTCCTCTAACAATATAGCATTTCTGCATTCTATCTTCACCAAGTCAGATACTCGAAAAAGGAACTTACTCATCTTCACCCTAGGATCAACAACTATACGTGGAGCGTACTTGGAGAGCTGGGTGAACTTGAGTCCGTACTCTTGGACTGTCATAAAACCTTGCCTTAAATTCATGAGCTCTTGAGCTTTTGCCTCTCTCAACTCTCTTGGAAAGAACCTGTCTAGAAAAGCTCTGGTAAGAAACTCCCAAGTCATAGGAGCTAAGTTCTAACCCCTGTTTTCCTTCCATTGAGTGAACCAAATGTGAGCTACATCCTTGAGCTGGTAGGATGACAACTCTACCCTATCATTTCCAGTTACTTGCATCACTCCAAAGATCTTTTTGACCTCATCAATACAATTCTAGGGATCCTCACCAACTAGCAACCCTAGATACTCAGGCGGATTCACCCTAACGAAATCATGAACTGTCACTGCCACTGATCCACCACTAGCATTTGTAGGAACTGGAACCTACTGATTGTTCTGGTTGGCTACACTCTAGGCCAAAAGCTGAATGGTGTTTCGAAACTCTCCATTTGAAACTTTATGATCTGGGACTATAGGAGTTGCATTAGATTTTCAGGTATTAGCATTCCTTGTGTAAGCTCTACAAGGAGGCATGATCAGAAAACACATAACGTCGAGTTAGAAAAAGGAAATCATACCCATGCACGATAAGAATATCAAGAAAGTGAAGTTTTTCCTAGAAACACTTCGTAGCCTCCCTCTCGTAAATGTGGCGCTCTTCACACTCACGAAAGGGACTCTGCTTAGTGCGGCTTTTCAGATATCCTAGGACTCTTAAACCTTGTGCTTTGATAACAAGTTTTTCATGCCCCGAGGCTACCCCTTTGGCGTAAACACGGGACCTAGGATCACGAATGACCCCAAGAAAACCCTGAGGTGGCATATAATAGCATACTAAGATAAAAATGTCATGAAAAATACTATGTGGAAGCTAAAAACCATAATATAACTAAAGTGGGGAATACCCAATACTGTCTGAATAACATACTGAACAAGAGTTTATAACACTAGATTATAATCTCAAAACGCTAGAACTGATTCTAACTATGTCTGAAATAATCCTCTAACTGACTAGAGATGCCTGGACATTCCCCCAACTAACTCTAGTAAAACTGAAAATGAAAGACTGAAAGTAAAAAGAAAACATGTATATCGTCCTCGAAGAATGAGGACTCACCACTGGTACTGCTGAATTGGAGATCGGGAACCAATCTATGTGTGATATGTATGCTGAGGACCTGAACCTATATCAAGAGAAGATGTAGCTCAGAGTATGCATCAGTACTTGAATGGTACTGAGCATGCTGGATAGGATAAAGTTGAACAACATATACATAAATGAAATAAAGCATACTGATCAATGATATATGATGAACATGAAGAATATACTAAACATGTTAAACTTGAACTAAACTGAATGCAGTGACCAAGTTCATAACATACTGAAACTGAATACAGATCTGTAACTGATGACTTGGTCAATGCACTAGTATCTAATTGTGGTAGCTACTAATAACTGACATAAAACCACGTGTGCTAAACGTCGATTCCAATGTATACACCCCATCGAGAGGACCCAATATACCCTGCCAAGGGTATAAAGGCATTCTTGGAAAGGGTTTGGTCGATGCTTTCTCTATTTTTTTTCTTGGTTTGATCGATTTCTTTGAGAAGGAATTGGTTAGGGTAAGTTCTGATTAAGTTACTAGGCTTAAACTGACCAAAATGACGTAGTTTAGGGGTTAAAAGACGTACTTAGGTGTCCAACGCATAGGGAAAAGACCAAATGACCCCTGACTTAAAAACTGTCGTGGCCAATCGATGGGCCTGACCGGCAGACTGTCGACTGACCTACGGTCCGTCCTGTTCAGTCGTCGATTGGCTGCTGAGGGGTCTGAACCATGGACCGTGGTCCCACCTATGGTCTGTAGGCCCTAGCATGGGTCGACCCTTAGCTGAGATTTTCTGGGTTTGTTGGGAGGGGTTGCAGGTGCTCAACCACGAACCCCACATATGGTCCATAAGTCACCCTACGGTCCGTAGGTGGCCCTATTGGTGGCACATGAAACTTTTGAAATTTCTGCATTTTGGTTTTCCTAGCATACGGGATGTTACAGGTATCAAGTGCATGTAGGCCGGTTCATCGCTACAGAGATGTGGGATATGGCACTGAACGAAAGAGCAGGTTGGCCATTTCCCTTTCTGATAGGGAAACTTTTCTTGTAGGCAATTATTTCACCGACTAAGTTTGTGGATAAGTGGGTAGAAGCATCCAAAGTCAGTGCCACATCAAAGATAAAAGATGTAGATAACAATCTTACTGGGTTAAGAGAAGTGTCGTTTGGCCCGTTAGCAGTTGTAACCCCATGTGCCGGTTGAGATTCACGAGCTGAAGGAGGTAGTGAACAGGGTGAATTTTCAAATCCATCTATAGGCACACCACTACCAGCTTTATTTTCACAGGCCGCATGTACTTTTGTGGCTATCCCTACTGTGATGTTTGAACGTTTGGTTGCAGAGTAGAGATAGACCCGGTCCATAGTAGACCAGATTGTGCTCAAACTACCTCAGGTAGTGATGTTTGCATAATCAAGACACAACTTTTGATGCAAGTGTCTACGATTGTACAATAGCTTAGTAACCCAACCAAGGGTTGGGATGGTTCCCAAGAGAGTGGTTTTGAGAATTAATAAAAAAATAAAACTTAGTTCTAACTAGTCGTAACTAAAGACATTAACGATTAAAACTATTGTAAATTAAAGGGGGACACAAGAGTGTCAATTAACAATGGGGTTTTGTCACTAGTAAGTAAAAACTACAAAATAAACAAGGGTTTCTAAGCAATGAGAGGGTATCCTTGGGATGTGACGGGAATACGGGTTAAGCTAGATTATTGGGTACATGCTTTCGATAGAAGATTCATAGAATAATCATGACTAGGCTAGACTTTAAAGGGGATAAACTCTCTCTCGAGCAACTTACCCCGTTACAAGCGTGTTCCTCTCGGACACCCACTTGCCGCATAAAGAACAACCTCTGCCTTAACCCACTCACTCTCTCGAGCTGAGTGTGTAGACATGGGACTAAGGTTCACTCTCTCGAGCTGAACCTCATGTCGACCCAGTCACACTGGCCATTAATTTAATTGTCTACGACCTCTCTCTCGAGCAAGCCGAAAACACATATATGAGATTATATTTGCAACTACAACCTCATTAAGTTCATCCACAACCACTAAATGAAATCACAATTAAACTACGATTAAACTATCAGCAAGCAAGACCCAACAATTATCTTAACCCATATTCGCTAAATTGCATCCCAAGAATTGGGGTTTTAGCCACACATGTATAAGAGAATGAAATTTATACCAAATTGAGATGGCATTCAACTTGGTATTAAGATTTAAGTCTTGATACAGGCCAAAATCAAAGAATCCAAGAGACCTAAATCCAAATCTTGAAGATGAAACCCTTTGGATTTTCAAGTTTTAAAACCCTCTCAAGCTTCGAGCAAAAATATCAAAAAGTACTATTCTATATGAAAATTATAATAATTGTTCGACACTTAAAACTACAACTCTAACTATATTTATAGTTTTCTCAAATTTGTGCTGCAGCGGATCATTCGGCGTCATTAGTCGGAATCGCTGATCAACTTGGTGATTCACCTTTTGGTGTAGTTCATAGTCGTCTAGCACCAGCCTTCAGCATCGTCGTGCTCTGGGTCATTGGGCGACTTGGTACTGCTTCACGAAACTTCTCGGTGATTTGTTGACTGCTTCCTTTTTCCGCCGACTTGATCTTTTCTTTCAGGGCTAAGCACACTAGAACAAAAGGCGAAGTACAATCCTTCGGCGACTCACCAAGTGGACTCGGTGATCCTCATGCCTTTATTTCTTTGTTCTTTTCAGCCTTTTCATTCCTTTTTGTGACGTAGTGTCCATGCTTTACTTCAAACTTCAAAATACCTAAACCTTAAAGGTTTTCATCAGATATTGAGATAAAATAAGCATTTGAGGACACAATTTCTATTAAAATATAGCCCTAAATGAGTCCAATTTGTGGACTCATGAACACCCCCAACTTAAACTTTTGCTTGTCCTCAAGTAAAACTTAAGTCCAGCAGTTCAACAAGGATGTCTCAAACAGTGCTACACAAGACTCAATTTACTTATGCAAGGATCAATTGTGTACTCAAAGATTCAAGTTGTGACACACCATTACCAAAGATTCTCAAGCTCGCAATACTTTCTTCAAATGTAAGTTCAAGCTCAACAAAAGCCTCTGAATGCCCTCACACAAATGATGATTCCATTTTCACACGCAAAGGTATAATCAATTTAAAGTTCAAGAATCAGGTACAACGCTCAAACTCACAAAGATGAACACAATGCATGCTTTCACCCATATGTTTGCCCATATTTTCCAATCAACATTTGTTTCAACTTTCTCAAGATCATAAAGTTCTTAACAAGGCTTGTAACGGGGTTGAGTGCAAAGGTATGGTCATTTAGGCTCAGTGACTTTTATCCTCATGAAATGTGGTGCTCTCAACACTTCCTTTCCTTTTTCCTTCATCATTTTCATTAGTGCATCGTAGGTCATCCTATTATTTGCTTCCCATGGATTGTTCGAAACCCTATTTCTTTGGTACTTTATTCCACAACTTTCTTTTTTTTTTTCTTTTTTTTTTATATATGGAAGGGTTCCATTTTTCTCAACACCATGGGTGAAAGGAGACTTTCCTTGCACTTCTTAACTTTCCCTTTTCTTTTTGACCACACCCCCAACTTAGGCTTTTGGCCTAAGTTGGCTATTCAATTAACCACAATTCAAGAGGATTATAGGTAATGGATTAAGAAAGGTCTAGTTTTCATCAAGTTTCTTCCAAAGAAAGGTAAGACTCAAAGGATGTTCAAGATAGAATCACACGCTCACAAGGTAGGTCACAAAAGTTGTATATGTCATTGGTTCACACTCTTCGAAGTTGCCTAAGATCATATCAAGAGAAAGTCATACTTAGTCAGCCGGACCAACAGGGCAAATTCTAGGTGTTGTCATGCATGGTTCCAGGTAAGATTATCATACAAGGCATTGACACTTAAGTCAAACAAGACTCCACACTTTCACTAGTATGAAACGGTCATCACAAGAAAATTGATTTGATAAATGGCTAATCACAACGAGTTGCAAAGAGTTCACATATTGTCTATGCAACTTCATTTGGCATCATCGTAGTCGTACATTCATGTTCGTTCGATTGTAAGCACTATTTAAGTCATCGGTATTGATCAAAACCGAGACTCAAATTTGCCAAGGAACAACCACATTCAACACACGAGAGGTGGCACAAATTTTTCGGACTGGTTCAAAATCAAAATAAAAGGAGCCACAAGCTCAAATATCCACAGAAAAGCAGTATTAACAGAATTTTAAACAGAACATCCCAAATATAAACATAAAACACGAACAAAAGTTGCACATAAAAGGTGTGGGCCTCACCCCACCACAAACAAAAACATTTGTCCTCAAATGCAAATAACAAAATATCCAGAATGTAAATTAAAGGATGACAGAATGTAAAAACATTAAAGTTTTGAAGCAAAGGAGGTGAACATATCAAGCAGTACTTGCAAGCGAATGGAGCTTCAGTCATTAGAAGGGATCCTGTCTAAGTAGTCGCTCCATCTGCCTGAGCATCAATACCCGATGTGTCCTCTTGGAATTTGACAATGGCCCCCAGAGCTTCTTCAGAAGATTCAGTGGCTGCTGACTTACTCAGACTGTCCAAATCATGAGCCGCCAAAAAAGAGTGGATAGCTGTGAAGAATCCACATCTCCATGAAGGAATAGTGGGGTCTCAGTGATTTGTTTTCTTGCCTGCACTGGGTTTCTTGCCCTCATTATCTGTTTTGGGAGGATCTATTGCCTCTGCATTTTTCTTGAAATTTTTCACTCTTGTTTGTCGGGGTGGCATATCTCTTCCAGCTACTTTCGGTCTAGCCATTTCTGCAAAGCTTTGAGATAAATTTAGAAAGTATTTAGACAAAAGCAAAGCTGTTTGAATTCAGAATTACTTCCCGCAATGGGGACGTTAGGCAAACCGCCGAGCAGTTTGGCGAGCTTGACTTAACTCGTCAAATGGCTCAACGTGCCTAGTTTCCACCCATCTTGTTGAATCCAACCCTGCGACTCCCGAAAACAAAATCAAAGCGTGCGCCAGCATAACTTTGCCATTCTGCATTAACACACAACCCAGTCCAACTCGGGACGCATCACAATACACAACAAACCCTTGCGTACCTTCTGTTAAGGTCAATACTGGGGCAGTAGTCAACCTAGTTTTCAATTCCTGAAAGCTTTTCTCACAAGCTTCAAACCATTGAAACTTAACTATTTTCTAAGTCAACTTGGTCAAATGAGATGAAATCAATGAGAACCCCTCGACAAACCTTCTATAATATCCATCCAACCCCAAGAAAATCCTAATATCAGTTGGAGATGTGGGTCTAGGTCAATTCTGCACTACCTCTATTTTCTGAGTATCAACTCTAATTCCATCACCGGAAATAATGTGGCCTAAGAATGCCACAGACTCAAGCCAAAACTGACACTTAGAGAATTTTGCATACAACTCTCTATCCTTTAGAGTTTGGAGAACTACTCTGAGATGACTAGCATGATCTTCCTCATTCCTCGAATAGATTAGTATGTCATCAATGAATACGATCACAAACATATCTAAATAAGTCTTGAATATTCTATTCATAAGGTTCATGAACGTTGCAGGCGCATTAGTTAAACTGAACGACATTACCAGAAACTCATAATGACCATAACGGGTCCAGAATGCTATCTTTGGAATATTACATTCCCTTACTTTCAACTGATGGTAGCCTGATCTGAGGTCTATCTTAGAAAAACAAGTGGCACCCTGAAGTTGATCGAAGAGATCATCAATTCTCGGAAGAGGATACTTATTCTTAATAGTAACCTTGTTCAACTGACGGTAATCTATACACATTCTAAGATAACCATCCTTCTTTCTCACAAATAAGACCGGAGCACCTCAAGGTGAGACACTTGTTCAAATAAAACCTTTCTCTAGGAGATCTTTCAACTTCCTTTTTACCTCTTTTAACTTTGTTGGTGCCATCTTATATGGCGGAATAGATATAGGACGAGTATCGAGAAGAATATCTATACCAAAGTATATTTCTCTCTGAGAAGGGACTTCGGGAAAATCATATGGAAAGACTTCTGGAAACTCTTTTACTACTGGAACTGACTGAATAGGAGGTGTGTCAACACTAGAGCCATTAACTCGGACTAAGTGATAGACACACCCATTGGAAACTAACTTTCTCGCCTTAAGGTACGAAATAAAACGACCCTTAGGCACTGCTAAACTACTCTTCTACTCTATAACTGGCTCATTAGGAAACTGGAACTTAACAACTCGTGTTCTTCAATCAACTGAGGCATAACAGGCATGAAGTCAGTCCGTACCTAAAATGACATCAAAATCTGCCATGTCTAACTCAACTAAGTCAGCTATGGTGCTCTTATGATTGACGAAAATGGTACAATCATGATAGACTCTCTCAACTAGAATAGACTCACCAACAGGTGAAGAAACACTAAATGGCTCAAGAAGTTTCTCAAGAAGAAGATCAAAATTCATCGCAACATAAGGAGTCAAAAAAGATAACTCGATCCTGGATCTAACAAAGCATAAACATCAAAATTAAAATCTTGGATCATACTAGTGATAACATTTGACGAATCCTCTTGCTCTTGGCGACTAGTAATAGCATACAGACAATTTCCTCCTCTACCTACCCTTGAAGTAGCTCATTTAGATGCAGCTCTATCTAGTGGAGCAACTGAAGAAGACTGGGCTCTATTGCCCCCATTACCATTACCTTGTTTGTTCTTAGGACACTCTTTCATAAAATGACCGTTCTGGCCACACTTGAAGCAACCAGTGGAGCCATCACGACACACCCCTGAGTGGCTCCTACCACACTTAGCACATGCAGGAGTCTTATTACCCCCTTGTGACATACTACCTTGAGAATGAGCAGGTCTAACTCATAAATTTTGTGAATTCTAATTTTGGGACTCACCTATGTTCCTTGATACAGGTGCACTCGCAGATGATGGAGCAGGTCCCTTTTGTTTCTATTGGAAAGATGACTAATTGGCATTATTCTTTTGTTGTCCAGACTCATTCCCTGTCTTAGCTCTCTTGTTTCGAAATTCCTCTCTATCTTTCAACTTCTCTTCCTCAACATGTTGTACATGGATCATCAGCCTTGCTATGTCAATATCTCCTATCAGCATAGTTGACTTGTCTTCCTTACTTAACAGACGAGACAATCTAGCAACGAACAAACTCATCCTGCCTCTAATGTCAGCAACCATTTCCGGAGCATAGCGGGAAAGTTGCATGAACTTTAGACTGTACTCATGAACACTCATAGATTCTCGCTTAAGAGTAAGGAATTCTCGTACCTTAGCTTCTCTCAGTTCACTGGGAAAGAAACGCCCCAAGAAAGCCACCTCAAACAAAGCCCAACTCACAAGTGGTGCACCTTCAGCTTTATTCTTTTTCCAATGATCAAACCAAATTCTAGGGACACCCTTCATTTGATATGCAGCTAGTTCCACCCTTTCAGCATCAGCAATGTGCATAATCTCAAATACATTCTAAAGTTCCTCTACAAAGTTTTCTGGATCCTCAGTGACACTTGAACCAGTAATGCTTGGAGGATTCATCCTTAAGAACTCACGGATCCTTAAAGTATCAGTCACTTCCTGTCGATTCTCTCTCTGTCCAACATGATTGGTCACAACTTGGCTCAACATCCGAATAGCTTCCCGAAACTCAACATTAGTGACCTCTCATTGGGGTTGCACTTCTGGTGCAGTACGTACTCCTTGATCCTGCGGTTCAACATTCCTTCTAGCGGGACGACCTCTGACAACTCTTCGTGTGGGCATGATCTAAAAGACACGTGCATGCACAAATTAGAAGTACTTTTTTAAAGATAAACTCTATCGAACAAAATGATTATGAAAGAAGTGATATAATTTCTAAGTATCACAACCTCTTAATTATAGATGTGGCACGCTTCACACAGATAACTAGGACTCTACAGACATTGCTTCATAGATTCTCTAGGACTCTTGAACTCTGTACTCTGATACCAAGTTTGTCACCTCCCGAGCCTACACCCTGGGCAGGACTGGCACTCGAGAACCATTGCTAGCCCCAAGCGAACTCTTGGCATGTCTTAACTCTTAGCGGAAGACTTACTCATGATAAAAGAAAGTATTAAAATACAATCATAACTAAATTGTCTCAATGAATAACTTAAAATGTTTTAAAGATAAACATTCAACTAGCCAATATGACAACTCAAGTCTCAACATAACTGAAATGGAAAAAACTCATGAACTAACATCAACTAACTGTCTATGAAGCCTCTAATAACTAAGATAGATGTCGGGACAAGACCTACGACATCCTAATAAACTAAAATACTGAAAACAATAAAAAGGGGATTCTTTGAAAGCAAGGAGGCTCACCAACAACTCTGAAACTCAACTGGATAAATGATGCGCTGGATGTTGATCTTAAGTACATGTATCTGCATCATAAAAGATGCAGGCCAATTGGCATCAGTACATTTAATGTATGAGCATCCGAGGGGAATTCTAAAACAAGATATAAGCTTGAAAGGGAATTGAAAGAACATACATGGTCTCAACTCAACTCAATATAAAGAACTAATGTAAATGCAGTATAAAAAAAAAGCTTTTAAAACATGTGGATAACAGCTCTGTGTACTGAAAAAATAAAATGGTAACTCAGTTTGTATGAAAGGATACAATTTAAATTTTATTTGTATATAAAAATACAAAGTAAACTCTGTGTATATAAGAATACAAAATATCTCTGTGGGAGTTTCTCTAACCGACAACTATCACTATGAGTTATGTGATGATACAACATTTTGCCTCACACTGTCAGGGTCGTCTTATTCCTTTTCGGGAGTATAGAACCTAACTACTAAGTAGATCCACTAGTCTATGCTAAAAGGCACTAAGGAGTCTTCTAAAAAGTATGACCCTTTTCTACCCATGTTGGCTACACGGTTTATGGAGACCATGAATTATCTGAACTCAACTCATCCCCAAATCGTTGCTCAATACTACTCCCAAAAATATAACTAGCTCATATGTTTAAAAACATAACTCTTTCTTTGATTTGAGATAATTGCTTAAAAACTAGCCCAAAGGATCTCTTGGAAATTAGTGTTTCCTCTCTTGCATAAATATGAAAACATTTACTCTTTACTGAAAACTAGCTCAAAGGCTCTTTTGGAATCGGTGTTTTCTTTCTTGTTTAAATGTGAAAACATTTACTCCTTGGGAATACATAGTCCCTATATACTCTTTTGACGGAAATGAATCTCATTTGTTACTCTTTACTCAACTCAAAACTCAAGTCTTCAAACAAGTTTAAAGCATTTGCAAAAGACTTTTGAAAAGACCTTAAGAACTCTCTAGACGTGGCTCTTAACTTTTCTTGAATTTGAAGTTATGGATTCAAGGTTATGATTCATGTTTATGGATGATATCATGATGTTTAGAAGTACGTTAGAGTGTAGAAATCAGCAAGAAAACAAGGTACGTTTCAAGGGAACTCATACGTAAAGAAGTGGGAAAGGGTAAGGACATGGTTACCCTGGCGTACTGAGTGGCGCCGGGCGCCAGAGCCAAAACTATAGAACCTGGGTTGGGGCGCTCTGAGTGGTGTGGTGCCCCAGAGCCCAAACTTCAGACACTAATATGGGGCGCTCTGAGTGGCGCTGCGCCCCACTCTTTTTCTCGAGATTTTTGATGAATTTTCTTGTTCGTTTTTCGACCCTAATTCATCTAGATTCGATTGGTTCCTTCTCCAAACACTTAGATTCGAATACCCAACCAAACTATACAATAATCTACCAAAAAACAACCTCAAATCTCATGAAACTAACTCATGAACTCCTCAACAACTCAACAATCAAGAACCCAATAGAAACTTCAACAAAATCCATCAATAACTCAATTACTCTATCTTCAAGAACGTAAATATGTTGAAATAAATCATGATTGGCACGTGGGTGAAGGAACCCAATGCTATGTGATCTGACATACCTCGTAGAGATTAACCCTTGGTGAAATCCGCAAGTGAAACCTCAAGAATGATGATGAACTTTGGCTTTTCTCCTCTTTGCTCTTCTCTCAAAGCCCTAGCGTAATTTTGTAAAGCGTAAACTGAACCAAATCATTTCTTCATTTCTCCCTAAACTCACTCCCAAACTCAACAATGCTCTCCATTGATTCGCTCTGAACATCAAACTCAAGGTAAATTTATTGTTCCTTATGCTCTTTACTTCCGTACTTAACTACGATTGCATGATCCTAACTGATTGGGTAGAATAGGTTTTTGGGGGTAGTTTTCAAAAATGAACATAGGTTGCTGGACTTGTTAGATCAACGTAGCATGGACACTTTCCTTACGTCCCCAACGTCTCCACAACGTTCTGGGAATAAGGATTTTGTGAAAATATGGTCGAAATGATACTAAAATGGGTGAGGGAAGTTTAAAGGTTTTCTTGGTGTAAAACTTGGATTCAAACACTATTTAGGGGTTATTTTGCAAAAATAATTGCATATTTAGGTTCTAAGGTACTTTACAGACTCTGATCTGCTGAAATTCTGTGAAAATGAGGATTTGGGAACAAAGAGGTGCCGTAATCGCGCCTGGATTTCGTCCCAAATAAAGGCCGCTCTGGCGCCATTCATCCCGCCATGGAGGCCTCCATCATCCCACTCTGGCGGGACTTAGAACGTTGTGGCGGGATTTGGTGAAACAGTGGCATGTGCCCCTTTAAGGACAGAAAAAAACTTTTTTCATTAACCTGGTATGGTCTAATCCTAAAAGAGTTTTTCTAACATCTATCTTCCCAACCTTTTGCAGGCTTTTCTAAATGGATGGTGCTAACGAGGAAAATCTACCTTTCGTCCGGTTTCCCAATGCTGCAAGTTGGGAAAGGTACCACGACCACTAGAACACCAAGTTCTGTTGTGATAGGGGTTTTTATTTACTAAACCTAGAGGAAAGGGCACCTGTCTTTTATGCTCGACTGACGGAGTTCGGATGGGCTACATTGACAGAGGCACCCCTGCTGCCCGGTCCACATGGATGAGGGAGTTCTATGTCATCCTACTAACTATTCGCTGGGATGATCCCCATCCCACCATCTACATCCGGGGAGTTGACATTCCTTTGAACGCCCCAACCATTAATGAGGTGCCCAAGGTTCCCAACATGGAGTATGAGGCTAAGCTAAGGGAGATGGACCTGGGCTGGTTGAGGGATACGCTGGTGGAGCCTACGCGCTGAGATCGATTCTATTGGGCTACTACTGAGGGTATCACTAGCACTGACTGGTCACCGAAAGCTAAGAGGTGGATGCATTTGGTTACCAGGAGGATCCGTCCGTCGGGAAATCACATCGAAGTGACCTTTCTACGGGCTCTAGTGGTGGCTTGTGTTATACAGGGGATTGAGCTAAATGTGGGCACACAGATCATCTCAGAGTGGAATGTTCTATCAAGGCAACAAAAAGGCGTTCTTCCTACCTGAGATGGTGGCTGCCCTATGCAAACGGGTGGGGGTGACGCTTCTAGACACTGATGAGGTACTTCCCATAGACCTCATTTTCCACCCCTTTTTAATTAGAGAGGGTTCCACTTTCAGGAGCAAGAGAAGGAGGATGGATAAGGACAGTAGCTGTCAGGCAGCTGCAGAGGCGGACAATGAGGGAGGGGACAACGGTGCAGGTGATGACACTCTTCCCACCCGGTTGCAGCCCCCGCTCTCAGGTGCATAGGTAGAGGAGGACCTGGCGGCCGTCCGGAGGAAATTGAGAGGTTCTTATTCTAGTGCCTCGAATCCAGTTCCTCCCTCCACTTCCCTCTAAGTTGAGATGCTTCACCGCCAGCTGTGTTTTGAGAGAAAGAGGAGACTAGAGAGGGATCGTCTGATGGGTAGGATGTGGAAGACTATAAAGATCATTTTCTCTTGTGTTGCTCCCTAGAGGGAGCTCCCCACACTCGAACCGGAGGATTTTCAGGAGTTCACCTACTTAGGTGAGGCTTGAACTGGTGAGACAGCCCCAGAGGACCTAGAGTCCGGTAGCGACACTTCCCATTCCCAGGGATCCTGATTTGGTTTGTGCCCCTCTTGGGCATGTAATGAAAACTATTTCTACT
>NW_026020628.1:0-16817 GCF_900185275.1 Solanum verrucosum
AGTAATTAAAATTAAAGATTAAAATTATTATCCAAAAAAATATTATTTTTTTATAAAATAAAAAAGTAAAATATTCTTCTTACCCCACTCCATCACTTCCTCTCCCTCCACACCCCACCCCCGACCCATTTTTGTTTTGTTTAAATTTCTTTTAAAAGTAACTATTTTTTACTTCATCCCCCTTTCCAATTCTAATTTAGATGTTATTTTATTTTTAAAAAAATAATTCTATCCACTAGTCACATAACCCTCCGCTTTCAATTTCGTTTCTCGTTTTGTGTTACATATACATAATATATATATATATATATATCAAAAATATTTGTTAGTTGCCGCTGCAAAACTTTTTTAAAAAATTTTAAAAAAATTGACGGTAGCAAGGAAAACAATTAGTCTTAAGATTAAACAGTGAAAAGAAAAGGGGTAAATAATTAAGGAAATGATTTTAAGAAAAAATGTATTCACTGTTCGTATACAAATAAAATTTCCACGACAATAAATATTAGTTAAACTCAATATCCTTTAGGCCAATGAGATAAGAAGCTATAAATAAATATTTCGTATGAAAAGGATATAATTTATGTTTGGTACTTACACAATCAACTACTATTCAGATTGGTTGTCCAATTTAGGCGCTACAAACTCAATGTATATATAAATATTAAGAGCCTGTTTAAATTGGTTTTAAAAATGATTTATAAATTAAAAGTAAATTAAGACTTGATTGAATTGACTATTTTAAATTTTAAATTTTGAATCAGAAAACTTATGCGAAATTTTACCTATAAATTTAAAAGTCATGGCTAGTATCTAGTAAAAGCTACAAAAAGTTGAATTTCATGAATATCCAGAGACTCATAAAATTTCTTAGCTACAAAAATTAAATTGACAAAGTTAATTTCTCAACTTTTTCATTACTCTCTCTCTGCGAGTTTGTATATGTATATGTTCTCTGTGTTAGACTTTGTCAATTATATATATATGTGTGTGTGTAATTTGCATAAATTGTGGCGGTTTGTATAAATCGGGGCTCTAATTCGCGTTTGTATATGTATGTGTTCTCTGTGTTAGGCTTTGTCAATTATATATATGTGTCTGTGTGTAATTTGCATAAAACGCGGCGATTTATAAATCGGGGCGCTAATTTGCATTTGTATATGTATATGTTCTCTTGTTAGGCTTTGTCGTGTGTGTGAGTGCGTCCGTGTGTGTTTGTGTGTCTCTGCGTGTGTCTCTGTGAGTGTCTGTGAAATCTCTATATAAATACAAATTTATATAAAGCGTGGCGAGCGAGATTGAGAGAGAGAGGAGAAAGGCGAGCGAGATAGGGCATCTGCGTAAAATTTGAATTCGTATACAATTGAATCGAGTTAAAACATTTGTATTTGTATATCAAATCTCTCCTTGCTTTATACAAACACAAATTATACAAATAATTATACATTGTATTTGTATAATTTCTATTTGTAGAGAGAGAGAGAGGCAAAAGAGAACTGGGCAGGGAAAAATTTGTATTTGTATAATTATAAGTGTATACGACGGATAGATATGTATTTGTATTTGTATATAGTCTCTCTCGCTTTATACAAACACAAACACAAATTATACATTTTGTTTGTATAAAGTGAGAGAGAGATTGACAGAAGAGAATCGAGAGAGAGTTTGCGTTTAGTTGATAAATTTTAAAAGTAGTTTTAAGTAGCAACTAGTATTTGACCAATCTTATGAAAAGTGTTTTAAGTGTAAAAGTTATATTAAATTATTTTAATTATAAAAAGATAGATATTTTTTTAAAATAGACTAAAAAGAAAAAAATTATCACTTAATCTCAATTTATATGATTCATTTTTAAGCTAGTCTCAAAAAATGACATATTTTCTAATTTAACAAATATTATCAATATTTATCCATATGTGTCCCACTTATTTGCCAAATGCTAGCTTAGTACTCCCTCTAGTACCGTATAAATGAATTGCTAAGACATGACACCCTTAAAAAAATTTAAAGACATAAATCAAAGAGTAATAATTTGTTAATATAAAATAATGTCAACAATTCGTTTATATTGAGTTAGAGGGAGTAACCCCCTAATGGGATTCCCTATATCGTTCCACGTAGGAGAATAGTAACAAAACATGCTTTTGTGTGTGCTAAAAATAAAGTCTTAAACAACAAAATATTTAATGTATGAGAATAGCATAAATCATGGTTTGCATAATTACGATAGGAAAAAGACTGGAAATAGGACTTATTGAAGCAATTATTTAATTAAAGTAGATGGGGACTCTTTCTTATGAACACATAAAGTTAATTTGCGATAAATAATTACTCAATTATCGCTCCTATCACTATACCTTCAAAGAAATTTAAATAATTCATTGTTTTAAACAAAATTGTTTATTCTTCGCTATTTATATCTCACGTTTTTTTTCTTCCAACGCAACCTAGTTAGTAATTATTAATTTTCACTATGATTTAATAACACCAAAAATACTTATGTATGGAACATTAAATACAAATATTTCTATGAATGGTAAGTACGTACGTCAATTTTCTTTGGAGCTCCTCTCCAATTAGTTCTTACTTGGAAGGAAGATGCATATGTCATGGTTAAACATAAATGATTGAGATTTAATTAATTAAAGTAAACTTCTAATCATGGTTAGGATCAGAGGCGTATCCAGGAGGGGGACACCGGGTTCACGTGAACTCATGCTTCCCTCCCTAGATCATATATAGTAGTGCTCTATTTTTTTTTAAAATATTTAAATATAGATGTGTGAACCCACACTCGAAGTATCATATAATGTCGTGCGATGATGATTCAGAGCACCTGTCTAAGTGAGGTTATAAATATGAATCTTTATCTATCTTGTTTTATTTTCCTTCATGAAATTGGGTAATACCTCTGTAAGTGGTTCGTATAGATAGAAAATAATTTTGGACCTATAATTTTAAAATTTAATGATTTCCAGTTATAAGAACCTAAATGTCAAACCGATCAAAATTTATACCTTTTGTAATAGTGCATCCATCATTTCATCAAAATCCTGAATACGCGGAATAGTATATTTTCCTAAAAGGTGGGGTATTTTATGTTTCTCAAAAATGCCCTTACGTACATCATGTGGTGGTCTATAAATTGGAGATAGACTAACAACTATAGAAAGCAAATACACACACAGACTCTCAAATAAAAATGAAATCCATTAATATTTTGATGTTCCTCTTGGTTTCAAGTACCCTCTCCTTTTGTCAATCTTTCACTTGGGACAATAATCCAATTGTCCTGCCGACGACTACTCATGATGATAATCTTGTACTCCCTGCCGTACTTGATCAAGACGGCGATCCAGTCAAGATTGGCAAGGAGTACATTATTGAGAGTCCCATCATCGAAGGTGGATCTGTATACTTGGATAATATTGGAGGTCATAAATGCCCAAACGATGTGTTGCTGCATATTCCGTATCTCGGTTTAACGGGAGATGGCACACCCGTAAAGTTCATTAATGATGATGATTATTGGTACTGCGTGAAATGTATGCCATACATATCATGTTCTCGGTTAGAACATCATCGTGTGTTAACCAAAACTGTTTGGAAAGTTGGTGATGAAAAGGACTTCCTCGTAACTGGTGGTACCCTAGGAAATGAAAATACCTTCTTTAAGATTATGAAAATTGAGATGGAAATACCAGATTTGAAAAATGTATACAAGTTACTGTATTGTCCCCCTCAACTTGTGTGTAAAGATGTCAACGGGGGCATTGATAATGGATATCCCCGTCTGCAGGTTCTCGAAGACGAACCTTTTCCGTATGTCTTCGTAAAGGCAAAGGATGCTTAGTTCATTTAATTTCCTCTATATATCTTTGCTTTCTAAATAAAGTGCTCCATGTAATTTCAAATAATTAAGTAATGCATGCTTATCAAAATACAACTCTACCTACCTTACCTTTTTGTACGTGGGTTAACTTTTTAATGTGTAGAATAAGCATAATTAAAAATTACTAGTATTTGATTTGTCATCGCGCGCGTTAAATGCTTTTAAGTCAAAGTAAGATAAACCTATTTTTTGTTTTTGTTTTTGTTTTTAACTTTCTTAAAGTCATTTAAAACTTATTTTAAGTTATTTTTAATTTTGTCAAACACTTCTATCAGCTAAAAATGACTAAAATAGATTTGACGAACTTTTAAGTCAATCCAAAATGACTCTTTAGTATCATTGCCAATTTTCTCATAGCATGCTTGGATTAGATGGCCATAAGTTAGAAATCTGACTTATTTTTTTTATTTTAGCTTAATATTACATATTTATAAGTACTTTTAAAAAATTTATTTAACGTAAAAGCACTACTAAAAAATTGCTAAAAAACGACGGAAGAAAAAGCGACGGACTAGGAGATGTTGTCCGTCGCTTTTTAATTAAAATAATTATTTTAAAATTATTTTACAAAAAGCGACGGACTGCATCTCTTAGTCCGTCGCTTTTTTTACAGATTTTTGCGCTAAATATATATATATATATATATAATTAATAATAATTTATTTAATATATATAGAGACGTCGTCCGTCGCTTTTTATTAAAAATAATTATTTATAAATTAAAAAATAACCACGCTGTCCGTCGTTTTAATTTACTTTATTTCATTAATTAGTTTTCTCAAACAGCGACGGACGGCATCTCTTAGTCCGTCGCTTTTTTGGTCAAAATAATTCGTCGCTTTTTAATTAAAAATATTTTTTTTAATTTTTTTTAAAAGCGACGGACGGCATTGCTTAGTACGTCGCTTCTTTCGCGGATTCTTGCTAATTAATTATTTTATACAGGTAGCGACACAGTCCGTCGCTTTTCAAAAAAAATAATTATTTATTCATTTAAAAAAAGTCACGCCGTCCGTCGCTTTTTATTAATTTTAATTGTTTAATTATTTTTTAAATTAGCGACGGACAACATCTTTATGTCCGTCGCTTCTTCGTCAAAATATCTGGTCAAATATTTTAAGAAAGCGACGGACAATGTCTCTTAGTGTGTCGCTTTTTGGTCAAAATGTTGGTCAAATATTTTTTTTTAAAAGCGACAAACATAGAGACGTGTCCGTCGCTTTTTAAAAATATTTGAAATAGCAAACGCGATTTTCCCCATTTCTCCATATAAAAAACAAAATTGAGAAATATTTTGATTTAATTTTATTTAAATCGTCTTCCGGAGAATGGTTGGTGTAAAATAAAAAATAAAAAAATTATAATACCGACTTCCAGATGTCGGTAAAATTAAATAGTATGTAATAAATTAATATTTTCAATTAACTTTAAATAAATCGTCCTCCGAATGACGTTTTATATAAGTTAAAAAATAATTTAATATAAAATATCGACCTCCCGATGTCAATATTATTTAATTAACGTGATTACTTTTTATTTATCTTAAAATTTAATGTGATACCGACCTCATGAGGTCAGTATTTTTTATTATATCTAATTATTTTAATAAAAACGGCATCCGGAGGTCGGTATGTTTAAAATATTCCTATTAATCATAATTTTGCTATTGTGCATAATATTAAAATTTCATTTTACACCTACGATTAATTGTTCAAAAAGTGTAACAATTTTGTATACTTTTACAAATAAAATTTAGAATTCGTGAAATAAATAAAAAAATATCTATAATCCATATATAGAGTATGAAACTACGTTGATATGAATTAGGAGATAATTATACTTATATTTATAGAGTAATGTACAAATCCTATCAGTCCGTCGTCTAATCATAAACTTAATATCTCATGTGATGATGTAGTAGAGGTGAAGAGCTAACATATAATCCATTCCAGTATGAAATGCGAGATAGTATTATTATATACGTTCGATCTTGAATGGATGTCAAGTGTAGTGATCACCTCCTAATTATGATGACATGTAAAGTATACTTCATAGGAGTATGAAATACGTTGATTAATTATATATATATTCCTCGAGTAGTTTTAACAAATCAAGTCTTATATACTAGTGGTTCAGATATGAAATACATTATCAATTAAAGAAATACCGATGATCAATTCAAGAAGATTTATATATTAAATTTGATATTGATAAACTTTTGTTGATCAATAAAATTAAATTTATATAATTAGAAGGTATATAATTTAAATTTATAAAATTAACTTGATCGATAAATTAAATTTATTAAATTAAACTTTTGTTGATGTGTAGTTAAATTTTATATATATAGCCAAACACATATACAACCCCTCCAACTTGTCCACATTTTTCATTTTGGCACTTTATCTTATCCTTGTTCCATTTTAACCCTTGAACTCCATTTTTTATGTTCCATTTTAACACGAAATACTATTTTTAAGATTTATTTATTTTTATATATATTCTTCAATTGCAACTTCTTATTTTAAATTGACATGTGTCATTTAATTATAGTTAAAAAAATAAAAAATTAACAAAAAATAATTCTTTTTAAAAAATAATAATTTCTTTTTAAGAGTGTTATGTATTTTTGTGTGAAAAATAACCGGACGAAATTGTGTTGGTTTTCTTTCTTTAAAATCACTGACAACCTAACAAAGTCAGTCGAGTTTTAACATTGTTTAGTAGTGTTATTAGCAATGAACAAGAGTCTTTTTTAGTAGTGTTATTAACTAAGTCAGTCGAGTCTTTATGAAGATAGGTTTTTTTATTCGGTATTGATTTATATTAAAAATTAAAAGTCAGTATTTGCGTTAAATTTAGATAGCCTAGATGATAAGAAAAAATAAATAAGTAGTGTTATTTAATTTGATTGAATGTTTAAGAAAGAAAATCAAAGAACTTTCGTCAATTTATTTTCATGCAAAAATACAGAGAAATATCAAAAAATAATATTATTGTTTGAAATTTTTATGTTCGTTCGCGAATGTTTAATTTTTTTAATAACAGGCACTCGTCTATTTTTTTAAAATAAGAAATTGCAATTGAAGAACATAAATAAAAACAAATCATAAAAATTAGTATAATGTTTAAATGGTACAGAAAAAATGGAGTTTAAGGGTTAAAATGGAACAAGGCTAAGTTGGAGTGTCAAAATGAAAAATGAGGGCAAGTTTGAGGGGCTGTATATGTGTTTGGCCTATACATATATATATATATATATATATATATATATATTATATATATATATATAATATATATATTATATATATATGTATGTTATATATGTATGATATATGTATATTATATGTATATGTATATGTATTTTAATTAATAAAATCAACCTCAAAAGGTGAGTTTATATTAAAATAAATTAATAAATACCGACCTAAAGAGGTCGGTATATTTAAATAATTATTTTATTTAGATAATATCGACTTCACGATGTTGGTATGTTGACACCCAATTTTGACAGACCTATAACCCTTTCGGAAGTGCTATTTGGTTAAATACGTGTTTTTTTAAAATATTCTGAGTTTAAATTTTTAATCGATTTTGTCTTAAAATTATATATTTTAGTTTGCATACTTTATAAAATTATCGTAAATATTATTAAAATATTTTTAAAAATTATAAGTAAAACTCATAATAATTATTTTATTCAAATGTTTTAAAATTTAAGTGATTTTTATTATATAAAATGTTATAATATTTGTAGTATTTTAATTGGATAACATTTCTTTAATTTTTCTTGAAATCATTTAATTTTTAGCCCATTCTAATCTAATTCCTTTCAATTTTAGCTTTTCCTTATTCAATTCATTGCAGTTCTAGCCACCTCAATCCAATTTCGTTTTTCAATTATAGCCTCTTATATCAATTTTAGTTGCAATTTTAGCCATTCATTCATTGCAATTATAACCCTTTTTGTCCAAATCTTAAACATTAGTTTAAATCTTAACCGTCCATCCTTTAAGTGAATCCTAGATCAAATCCTAGCCGTTCATCTTAACTAATCCAATGGCTAAAATTAAATCTACCTAACCTTCCTATTTTTGACCTAAAAAAGACCAAACCCTCTAATTTTGAAAACTCATTCTTTTCTTCTCTCTCAAGCAGCCCAGCCTCCTCCCGCCGCCCTTCTCTTCTTATCTCTTCTCTCCTTTCTCCCTCCGTCTCTTCTCACCGGCGAAACGGTGAGACAAATCGCCGCCTCTCTCTCGTCTCTCCAATCAGCGAAAGTTCGTTGCTCTGTCTCTCCCTCAACTGCTCGGGCCAGCGAGCTCCAAGAATCAACAACAGCAGCTGGCGAGGAAAGCAACAACATCTCCGGCCAACTGACCCCGACCTCGATCCACTGCCCTTCTCCTTTAATTGAAGGTTAGGGTTTCATAATATTATTTTTAATTTCTTTCAATTTGAGTATTGAATTGTTAATTAGTGTATTGAATTAGTTTTTTTATTGATTGTTAGTTTGATTGATTGTTAGTTAGTAAGTGAATGATTTAAGGGTTTTTGATGGTTAGTTTGAATTAGGGATTATTTGATTGTTAGTTTGTGTTTGTTGATTGTGAAATGAAAATTTTAATGTTGGAGTTTGTTTGAATTAGGGTATCTTAGGATTTGTTTGAAATTCAATATTTCTTGAGTTAATTAGTTTCGATTTTGGAATTGTAAGATTAGATTGAATTAGGGTATTTAAGGAGTTGTTTGAATTTAGGATTTTAGCACTAGTTAGATTTTGGGATTTTAGGACTAGTTTGAATTTGTGATTTCAAGACTAGTTTGAATTTTGAATTTAGGACTAGTTTGAATTATTATTGAAGTTGAACTTAGAATTTGAACATGAACTTGAACTTGAACTTAGAATTTGAAGTTAAACTTAGAACTTGAACTTGAAATTAGAACTTGAACTTGAACTTAGAATTTGAACTTGAAATTAGAACTTGAACTTGAACTAGAACTTCAACTTAGAACTTGAACTTAAACTTAGAACTTGAACTTGAAATTAGAACTTGAACTTTAATTTAGAACTTGAACTTGAACTTAGAACTTGAACTTGAAACTAGAACTTGAACTTAGAACTTGAACTTAGAATTAGAACTTGAATTTGAAATTAGAAATTGAACTTGAACTTAGAACTTGAAATTAGAACTTGAACTTAGGATTAGAACTTGTACTTGAAATTAGAAATTGAACTTGAATTTAGAACTTGTAATTAGAACTTGAACTT
Source organism: Solanum verrucosum (assembly GCF_900185275.1). Classification (NCBI taxonomy): domain Eukaryota; kingdom Viridiplantae; phylum Streptophyta; class Magnoliopsida; order Solanales; family Solanaceae; genus Solanum; species Solanum verrucosum. Next base: position 9,162 of record NW_026020628.1, read on the forward strand.
AGAACTTGAACTTGAAATTAGAATTTGAACTTGAACTTAGAACTTGAACTTAGAATTTGAACTTGAACTTAGAACTTGAACTTGAAATTAGAACTTGAACTTGAACTTAGAATTTGAAGTTAAACTTAGAACTTGATGTTGAAATTAGAACTTGAACTTGAACTTAGAATTTGAACTTGACCAGTCCCTACATCTTTCTAAGTTGTGTTATTCCAGGTCCCCAGAATCCAAAAAGTTTGATAGATGTCTATCTACAACCATTGATAGATGAGCTCAAACAATTGTGGTTTGAAGGTGTTTTGACTTATGATATATCAACTAAGCAGAATTTTATCATGCGTGCTTTTTTAATGTGGACTATTAATGATTTTCCTGCATACGGGATGTTGTTTGGTTGGATGACAGCTGGAAAGCTAGCATGTCCGTATTGCATGAAAAATAGTAAGGCATTCACTTTAAAGCATGGCAGAAAAAATACATGGTTTGATTGTCATCGCCAGTTCTTGCCAATGGACCATGAGTTTAGAAAGATGAAAAATGCATTTAGGAAAAATAAGGTTGAAAGTGACCCCCCACCTCCATTACTCACAGGACATCAAATTTGAGAGAGAATTTCTCAATTACCTAAAGTTACAGAAGCTTCACCTTCTAGACTTCCTGGATATGGTGTTGAACATAATTGGATCAAACAAAACATATTTTCGGAGTTGCCATATTGGAAGGGCAATCTGCTACGACATAATCTAGATGTGATGCACATTGAAAAAAATTACTTTGACAATTTGTTTAACACAGTGACGGATGTTAAGGGTAAGACAAAAGACAATCCAAAAGCTAGAATGGACATAAAGGAATATTGTAGGAGAAAAGAGTTATGGATGCAAGAATTAAAGAATGGTAAAATAGTTAAGCCCAAAGCTATCTTTTCATTCACATTGGATGAGAAACGTGAAATTATTGAGTGGGTTAAAAATTTGAAGATGCTAGAGGGCTATGCTTCGAATTTAGGAAACGGGCAGATATGAATGAAGGAAAATTGATAGGTATGAAAGTCATGATTGTCATGTGTTCATGGAAACTTTAATTCCAATCGCTTTTAGCCATCTACCCGAAAGGACATGGAAACCAATCACAGAGATAAGTCTTTTTTTAAAGATTTGTGTTCTGGAAGTTATTGGAGAGTAGTTTAGATAAGATGGAGGAAAATATTCTTGTCACTACTACTAAGTTGGAGAAGATATTTCCATGTGATTTTTTTGATGTGATGGAGCATCTTCCAATTCACCTTCTACAAGAGGCCTGCCTCGGAGGTCCGGTTCAAACAAGATGGATGTATCCATTTGAAATATTCACTAAGTTATATATATTCGCCAAGTCTTTTATATATTAACATATATATACATATATGTATGCAGAAAAATTGGTAGTTCGAAGCAAACGATTAAGCAAAGGGAAGGATCGAATGATTATTTGTTCAAGGTCATATTGGGAGAGAAACAAGTGATTTTTATTCTTATTACTTTGGTCATGATGTGTCATGTTGGAGAAACAGTCCCAATCGCACTGATGAAGCCGATATTGATCCTTTATTTTCACCGATTTCAATTTTTAATCAAAATGGTCGAGGATCTAAAAAGTGTAGAAAACGAGGCTTCACTGATATGGAAATGCAATCAACTGTGACACATATTTTGCTTAATTATCCAGAGATTCAATCATATGTCAAGTAAGTGTTAAAAATATTTTATTAAATTACATACTAATAAGTGATCATTAACTAACGAAATACTTGAATGTAAAATGATCAGCTTGTTCGTAAACACATGGGGTAATGAAGCCATCTATACAGAATTTTCCAAATGGCTGAGGAACTATGTAAGTGTGCAATCACTAAGTATTTAATAATATATTCATGTTATACTAAATTATATTACTTGAAATAACAATCGCATTGGTTTACGATGAATACTCAAGTGTCTAATATTTGCAATTAGTGAAAGAAGTAACCCTTGAACCTGAATCTCAAGTACTGGCAATGGATAAGTATTGTGTCAATGGTTTTAAGTTTCAAACTGAAGAAGTATCTAGGAACAAGAAAACAAATAATAGCGGTGTCTATATACAAGGTGTTGTTGATGGTACTGATCAAACTATTGAATATTATGGTGTCATTCAAGAGATTATTGAAGTGAGGTATTCAGGTTGGCCTAATAAGAAGATTGTATTGTTTCGGTGTGAGTGGTTTGACCCATCACATAGAGTCACAAAGGTGGACCATCAACATAATATAATTGAAGTTAAGCACACCAGGAAATACAGAAAGTATGATCCTTTTATTATTACACAACATGCTAAACAAGTGTATTACGCTTCATATCCATTGCGTAGAGACAAAGCTGATTAGTGGGTTGTTATAAAAAGTAAGCATGTGGGAAGAATTGAAATTGATAATGTCTTAGATGTGGCGTATCAAAATGATGTTGCAATTGTTCAACAACAAGTTGATGTTGTATTGGAAACCATACTACAACATCATCAACACATATTAGAAGAAGTATCTGATGATGAGATATTGAATGTTGAGGAAGAAATATCCAAGAATGAGGAAAATGAATCATTTGATGACGAAGAATGAGACGATAATGAAAATGAAACAACCGAGGACGAAGAATGGAAGAATGATGGAATTGAAACAAGCGAGGCGGAATAGTGTAAATGAAAACTAGATAGTACATATGTAGTGAATTTTACTAATTTTATTTAATTTATGATTTTTATATATATTACACATGTAAATTTGCTTACAGATGTCATCAGGCGGTGACGATGATAGACATCGCGAGCATCTTGGAGTTAGCCAGACTAAACAGGCTAAGAAGAAAAAGTCTAGGAGACTGATAGATCCTGAGGATATTGCGAGATCTATTTCTTCTGCGCCAGAGCGCATCAGCCATGATACTCATTTATTTGTTGTTCCGTTTTGTACGGCGGATCATCGGCAATATTATCCTAATTATCGTCGACCAGTCGGTGCTTCATCTACTTCACATGCATTGCCTTCACGACGCTACGAGGACCTACCTTTCCAGGCTATTCGTCAAGCACGACCCTTATCGGCAAGTACTCCATCTCCCATAGGTACATATCCTTAGTTATCTGCCATGAGGCTTGGAGATTCTAGTAGCGAACAGTCAGATGCTATGGCCGATACACCTTCATTGACTCAGCATTTTGTGCATCCTGATGTATCACCCTCGTCTACAGCTCCACCTAGTGCTACACCACATGATACGATGTCTGCTCTAGCTCCTGGCCAGAAGGACAGACTTGGTAGAGTCATGATTGAGCCGGATGGATCATCGTAAGTTTGTTTTGTTATCTATTTGTTAGTTGATTTTATTTATTTCTTATACTTTAATACATTATTCATGAACTAACATATTTATTATGTGTTTTGCAGGTGGCATCCTGCAAAGGATGCTGACCGGGCTTTAAAAAAGTGTGTTAAAAGACTCTATACATAAGTTTATCACTCTTGGAGCGAGATTCCAAACAGTATACGCCAAACGATGTTTAATAACTTTAAGGTATATATTTTTGGTTAAGTTTAGTATACTTTACTTTTTTTTACTATCGATTTAATTAAAGTTATGCAAAAAAATTTTAAACTATGTGTATTTGGGAGTCGATGTACAATTTGGTCATTGAGACCACATTTGAGAGGAAGGCATCCGCCAGACTGTCTAGCTGGCTAAAGAGCGTTTGGGATAGTGGTGAACGTCCCAGTTGGATGTTGCCTCATGTTTTTGATGAATTGGGTCAGTATTAGAACACAAACAAGTTTAAGGCAATATCAGATCAAGCCAAAATGTCTAGAGGCAGTCTTAAAGGTGGCTCGTTGCACACCGGAGGTGCAAAGACGGTTGGAACAATTGCACGAGAAATGGTAAGTTCTAATTCAAACTTTTAAATAAATAATTAGTTGATACATATATATCGTTATAAATTTCAGTTTTTATTTATAGGAAAAAGAATTGGGACGCACTCCCATTGAACCAGAGGTTTTCAAAAAGACTCATGTCAGGAAGAAAGAAAATGAGTCGGATCCGAATGTGTGGGTGGAGGAAAGGGCCGAACGAACTTTTGTAAGTTATTTAATATGAATAATATATATCAATAGTGAATATATTTATGATATGTATATATATTGATGTCAATAGTTATATGTAATATGCAAAATGACTTTCATAAGTACGTCGCTGAGAATCTAGATAGTTCGGTTCAATTGACACCTGAACTGTCCACTCAGATTTGGAAAGAAAAAGTGGTAGGGGGGACACACAAGGGTAGATGCTATGGTCTAGGCTCTCGCAACGATGTTAGACGCCTTCAGTCAGGCTTAGAAGGTATTAGATCGTCACGTCAAGCTGAGGCACTTGACGGTGTTCAGATTGCTGCTATGTCGGATCAAATAGCTAAACTTACAGCGGCACTAGCAAAGTCAGAGCGGAAAAGAGTAGCTGAACAACAAAGCATGAGTGAGACCATTCAGCAAATCAAGAACAAGTGATGAACCTCGCTCGTCGACCTACTACTTCGGCTCCCGATGACATCGACGACGAGAGTGATGAGGATGATTATGTAGATCTCACTTCCTAGTTTAGATCTCTGGACATTTATGAACTTTTTGAAATTTTAAAACGAATTTTAAAAGACTTTATAAGTCTTTAATTTATTATTTAGATACTTTTGAATGTTATTTTAAATTTGTAGTTTTATGTTTTGTTTAGATTGTTTATAATTGTATGTGTTTGATTGAGCTGAATAATGTAGAATTGAATTGAATTGCATTTGCAGGTGGGCAGCAGAAGCTGCGAGCTGTTACTGTAAAAAATATTGCAGAAAAAGCGACGAACAGCGTGGTTTTGTCCATCGCTTTTTGGGTTTTAAAAAATAAAATTTCCAGAAAAGCGACGAACAGTGTCCTTTTATCCGTCGCTTTTCTGGGATTTTCAAAAAATAAATTTCCAGAAAAGCGACGGACTGCGTTGCCCTTTAGAAATTAAAAAAAATTAAAATTAAAATAAAGCGACGCAGTCCGTCGCTTTTTTAAAAACAATAGTAAAAAAATGACTCAGTCCGTCTCTAAAAGCGACTCAGTCCGTCTCTAAAAGCGACGCAGTCTGTCGCTTTTTTAGCAACGCAGTCCATAGCTTTTTTAGCGACGCAGTCCATCGCTTTTTTAAAAACAACGTTGTCCGTCGCTTTTTAGCGACGCAGTCCGTCGCTTTTTGAAAAACGTCGAGCTAAAAAGCGACGGAAGTGACTGCGTCGCTTTTCCGTCGATTTTGACCAATAAAGCGACGCAGTCCGTCGCTTTTGGTCGTCGTTTTTTGACAATTTTTTGGTAGTGAAATAAATAACTTGCAATATCAATATTAAAAACATACAATATTATTACGAAAAATAACCAAAATTACTTCTCGATTCAAATCTCCTACTATATAATGCATCATTGTACATTTTATACATTTACATATGACATAAAAATAAACATACCGTGTCTTTAAACTCCTACTTAATTGATATCATTTTTTTATTTTTTAAAAACAATGAAGAAAAAAACACAAACTTAGAATTTAATGTTAAAAACTTTTAGTGACGGTTTTCTGGGCTTGTGTGGCGACTGTTGTTGCCGCTAAAGGTCTAGTTCTTTTGTAGTGAATCCTAGTTGGCAACGCTAGGTGGAAGGATTAGTCCCACGTGGCTTGCCACGTCAATAAAAATTTGGGGTGTTATCTCTTGAGGATATTTGTGGTCTCTTAGGATAATAACAGGGGCATTTTTTATCCCAAAATGTAACGAAGGGTATAAGTAGTCTATTTCACATAGTTCAGGGGCAATTTTGACCCTTTTCCGTTAATTATTTATAAGAAGAAGTTGAATTGCTCGTAATATCAAAGTTAGTGTTAAATAAGTGGAATGAATTGAATTTGTGCTGGTCAAAATGGATTGACTTTATAAATAAGCGAGTTTTTGATAATTTGATATGTTTTAAAGTTATTAAAGCTGAAATGGATCAAAATACGAGTTATAACTTAATCCACCTAATTTCTAATAAGTTCTAATGATTTATTTGTTCTTATACAATTATTCAGTGACTAATAAAAAAGTCTTTATTATGATTATACATATAACATATCAAATAAAAAAAAATATTTTGACATTTTTGATGGATGAGTTGGGTTGAAAATGGGTCAATAACTCATTCAAGGATTAATCAATTGACCAATTATATTTTCATGAGTTAATTTTATAATTTCTAATTCAACTTTAATTAGTATGAAAAAATAAATATTTAAACATACTTTGAGTCTTTGGTTTATTTATTTCTCATCTTAGTGCTAAAATATTGTATTTTAATTAGTGGGCCATAATTTCCCATATTAAAAATTATGTTTAATTGCTTGTTGATTAAGTAAATATTCATTATTTAAGCTTAAGTGCTCTGAAGATTTGACCCATCCCTAATTTTAGCTGGAATCCTTCTTCTCTATTAAATTTAAATGAATTTGGCAGATGTTTTTACAAGCCAAATTAAACCTGTAATGCCTACTTTTTTGTGATATTAACAACTATTTAATAAGGCAGGTACAATTTTTCTTAATAGTGGACTGTCTACCTACACTAGTGAATAGTTAATTGTGTATATATCGACTATCAAAGTTCACAGACAAGTCAATTATATATGATTTTTTCAAAAAATCACACAAAATTAGAATAAACCTATACACAATTATATAACCTTATTGATAAATTTTAAAAATATATATTAATGTGACTTTATTCACACACCTAATATATCATTAAAGTTTTAATAAGCTTTAGGCGGAAAGAGAAATGCCCCTTTGACTTTACTAGGCGTCTAAGATTTGACTCCTATTAATTAAAGATATCTTCTTTTTCATTGTTCATGATACTTTTGTGCTTGAGGCACAATCTCTTTTTTAAAAATTTATCACCATTTTGCAACTTGCCCTCAAAAATAATTTTATTTTCTCCACCAGTATAGGATTCTAATTAAATTTGAAATAAAATCATTTGAATATAGATTCAGAACGAATCAGATCGCATGCAGTGTCTATTATGACATATTCGTCATCATTACCCCACAATTATTCATTTTGATACCAAGAAAGCGAAATAATTAACCATAATACTATATTCAAAATGTTATTTGTTAAGTTAAATTTGAACAAACAGATCAATATATATGTATATATATATATATATATATATATATATAAAGAGAAAAAAAACAAACAGTAAGCCTATTAAATAGATTTAGATCTAACTCACGCTTCAAATCCCGATTATAACATAACATTTTGTGAGTTTATATGTTTCAATCTTCCATGCCGTAGTTATAAGAAAAATACTTCCATTTATTTTTCTATAACATTGCGCATTATGGATATGTATGTCTTTTTTATTTTATTTTTCACCCAGTGTCAAGGAGCTTGCATTGGCGCTCCGATTAAATCCGGATAATGTATACGGAAGGGCTCATTCGGAGGTGACTCCCAATAGAATTTTCTCCATACTAGAACTCAAATTCAAAACCTCTAATTAAAAGTAAAATAATTCCATCATCAT